>NC_091767.1:48106897-48410930 GCF_029378745.1 Bos indicus | reverse complement strand
CTGACTCGACGGACCTGAGTCTGAGTGAACTCTGGGAGTTGGTGATGGACAGGGAGGCCTGGTGTGCTGCGATTCATGGGGTCGCAAAGAGTCGGACACGACTGAGCGACTGAACTGAACTGAACTGAACTGAACCTCAGAAAAGCTTTGTTCTTCAGAGCTCTGATGGTTGCTTCTGTTCCATTAGTTCTGGATCCTTAGTCAGGAAAATCCCATTTGCTGGTGCCATGCTCTCTTTATCTTCCATGTAGATTGTTCTCAAACACCCTCTTTGATCTTTGGTCAACTTCATTCTCCACATCACTGATTTAATTTTCCACAACAATAATTCTGCTTCTCATGGCTAGCTATGTGGTTTGTTTGTTTTTTTTAACTGAGGGATAATTAGGGTATCATAAAATGCTTAGAACTTGTGTTCAGTTTGATGAATGTTAATAACTATATATAGCCATTTAAGTACCTTTCAAAAAACAAGATATTAAACATTTCCCTCACCCCAGCAAGGTCCCTCATGGCCCTTTTCAGTAGTTTCCTTCCCCACACTCACCCCAAATCTTGACAACCACTTTTTTTAATTGATGTTTTATTTTTAATCACTTTTTATTGGAGTATAACTGCTTTACAATGCTGTGTTAGTTTTTACTGTATGGTAAAGTGAATCAGCTTTATGTATACATATATCCCTCTCTTTTTTGGATTTCCTTCCCATTTCAGTCACCACAGAGCACACCCCAGTGTTCACTGCATTGCTGTTTACAATAGCCAGGACACGGAGGCAACCTAAACATTCATCAACAGACGAATGGGCAAAGAAAATGTCGTGCGTATATACAAAGGAACACCACCCAGCCACAAAAAAAGGAACGAAACTGGGCCATTTGTAAAGATGTGGTTGGACCTAGAGACCACCCTATGGAATGAAGTCAGTCGGAAAGGAAGGGCCACACCTCTTAACAAGAAAACTAGTTAGAAAAATATATGAGCCACTTTGGACAGAATAAAGTGCACATGGCAAATACGAACGTCTACCTGCTTTTGCTTGGCAACCGTTTTCTGATTTCTGTCAATGTAGGTTAGCTCTGTTGCTGCTAACCTGGACAGTCTGTTGCCCTGGACTTCATACATATGGGACCATACAATGTGTGCTCTTTTGTGCTTGGCTTTTTTCACTTAACGAAATGACTTTTAAATGAAAATGTTTTATTTTATTGAAGTAGAGTTGATGAATAGTATTGTGTCAATTTCTGCTGTATGGGAAAGTAAAACATTTTTTTTTCATATTCTTTTCTATTATGGTTTATCACAGGATATTGAATATAGTTCCCTGTGCTATGCAGTAGGACCCTGCTGTTTATGCATTCCAAACGTAATAGTTTGCATCTGCTAACCCCAAACTCCCAGTCCATTCCTCTCCCTCGGCAGCTACAAGTCTACTTTCTATGTCTCTGAGCCTGTTTCTGTTTTGTAGATAGGTTCATTTGTGTCATATTTTAGATTCTACATATGAGGGATACCATATGGTATTGTCCTCTTTCTGACTTCTTCACTGGGCTTGATCATTTCTAGGTCCATCCATAGTGCTTCAGGGCATTACTTCAGTCTTCTTTAACGGCTGAGTAGTATGCCATCGTATGTATTACCACATTGTTTTTACCCATTCATCTGTCAACATTTAGGTTGCTTCCACTCTTGACTATGGTAAATAGTGCTGCTATGAACATAGAGGTGCATGTATCTTTTTGTATTATAGTTTTGTGTGGATATATGCCCTAGAGTGGGATTGCTGGATCATATGGCGACTCTCTTTAGTTTTCTGAGGAACCTCCATACTCTTTTCCATGTAACTGCACCAAGTTACCTTCCCACCAAGTGTATGAGGGTTCCCTTCTCACCACACCCTCTCCAGTATTTTTAACAAAATATTTTTGTTTTGTATATATCAATGATTTGTTCTTTTTTTAAAAAAGAATGATGAATGGTGTTTCTTTGTATGAATATGCTGCATCTGCTTATCTGTCCTCCTTTAGAAGGTTTTTAAACTTTATTTCCAGTTTGGGGCTATTATTAATAGATCAGATCAGATCAGATCAGTCACTCAGTCGTGTCCGACTCTTTGCGACCCCATGAATCGCAGCACGCCAGGCCTCCCTATCCATCACCAACTCTCAGAGTTCACTGAGACTCATGTCCATTGAGTCAGTGATGCCATCCAGCCATCTCATCCTCTGTCATCCCCTTCTATTCCTGCCCCCAGTCCCTCCCAGCATCAGAGTCTTTTCCAATGAGTCAACTCTTCGCATGAGGTGGCCAAAGTACTGGAGTTTCAGCTTTAGCATCATTCCTTCCAAAAAACACCCAGGGCTGATCTCCTTCAGAATGGACTGGTTAGATCTCCTTGCAGTCCAAGGGACTCTCAAGAGTCTTCTCCAACACCACAGTTCAAAAGCATCAATTCTTTGGCACTCAGCCTTCTTCACAGTCCAACTCTCACATCCATACATGACCACTGGAAAAACCATAGCCTTGACTAGACGGACCTTTGTTGGCAAAGGAATGTCTCTGCTTTTGAATATGCTATCTAGGTTGGTCATAACTTTCCTTCCAAGGAGTAAGCGTCTTTTAATTTCATGGCTGCAATCACCATCTGCAGTGAGTTTGGAGCCCAGAAAAATAAAGTCTGCCACTCTTTCCACTGTTTCCCCATCTATTTCCTATGAAGTCGTGGGACCAGATGCCATGATCTTCGTTTTCTGAATGTTGAGCTTTAAGCCAACTTTTTCACTCTCCACTTTCACTTTCATCAAGAGGCCTTTTATTTCCTCTTCACTTTCTGCCATAAGGCTGGTGTCATCTACATATCTGAGGTTATTGATATTTCTCTCGGCAATCTTGATTCCAGCTTGTGTTTCTTCCAGTCCAGCGTTTCTCATGATGTACTCAGCATATAAGTTAAATAAGCAGGGTGACAATATATAGCCTTGACGAACTCCTTTTCCTATTTGGAACCAGTCTGTTGTTCCATGTCCAGTTCTAACTGTTGCTTCCTGACCTGTATACAAATTTCTCAAGATGCAGATCAGGTGGTCTGGTATTCCCATCTCTTTCAGAATTTCCCACAGTTTATTGTCATCCACACAGTCAAAGGCTTTGGCATAGTCAATAAAGCAGAAATAGATGCTTTTCTGGAACTCTCTTGCTTTTTTGATGATCCAGCGGATGTTGGCAATTTGATCTCTGGTTCCTCTGCCTTTTCTAAAACCAGCTTGAACATCTGGAAGTTCATGGTTCACGTATTGCTGAAGCCTGGCTTGGAGAATTTTGAGTATTACTTTACTAGCGTGTGAGATGAGTGCAATTGTGCAGTAGTTTGAGCACTCTTTGGCATTGCCTTTCTTTGGGATTGGAATGAAAACTGAACTTTTCCAGTCCTGTGGCCACTGCTGAGTCTTCCAAATTTGCTGGCATATTGGGTGCAGCACTTTCACAGCATCATCTTTCAGGATTTGAAATAGCTCAACTGGAATTCCATCACCCCCACTAGCTTTGTTCGTAGTGATGCTTTCTAAGGCCCACTTGACTTCACATTCCAGGATGTCTGGCTCTAGGTCAGTTTTCACACCATCGTGATTATCTGGGTCATGAAGATCTTTTTTGTACAGTTCTTCTGTGTATTCTTGCCACCTCTTCTTAATATCTTCTGCTTCTGTTAGGTCCATACCATTTCTGTCCTTTATCGAGCTCATCTTTGCATGAAATGTTCCTTTGGTATCTCTGATTTTCTTGAAGAGATTCCCTAGTCTTTCCCATTCTGTTGTTTTCCTCTATTTCTTTGCATTGATCGCTGAAGAAGGCTTTCTCATCTCTTCTTGCTATTCTTTGGAACTCTGCATTCAGATGTTTATATCTTTCCTTTTCTCCTTTGCTTTTCGCTTCTCTTCTTTTCACAGCTATTTGTAAGGCCTCCCCAGACAGCCATTTTGCTTTTTTGCATTTCTTTTCTATGGGGATGGTCTTGATCCCTGTCTCCTGTACAATGTCACAAACCTCATTCCATAGTTCATCAGGCATTCTATCTATCAGATCTAGGCCCTTAAATCTATTTCTCACTTCCACTGTATAATCATAAGGGATTTGATTTATTAATAAAACTATTATAAATATTCTTATATAACTATATGTGTTTATTTCTCTAGGGTAAATACCCAAAATGAAATTACTGAGTCATATGTAGATGTATTTTCAACTTTAGAGAACTATTTGGCAGTTTCTTATAAAGTGGTTGTACCATGTAGTCTCCCTCCAGTAGTGTATAGAGATTTACATGATTATTTTTTCTTTTTTAGTTTTCTTCTTCCATTTTCATTTTTTCCTTTTCCATCAAAACTCAAGGTCTTTTCATGGGGCCATGTCTTCTTGTCCTCTAAGGATGATAGCAATATTCTGAACTCTTATTCTAGATCCTAAAAACATGGGAGATATGTTCATCCTCTTATTATTTTTGATACCACTTTCTCTTGTTTTGTAATGGTTTTGTGAAGCGTCATGCACGTTTCTCATATTTAACAATTAAGAAATGAGAAAGTTCAGATCTGCCTCTATTTGTTATAGAGTGAATGATCCACTTTTAGACCTACACTCTTGGCACAATATAAGTTAAACAGTCTTTAAAAAAAAAAAAAAAAACAGTCTTAAAGTTCAAAGGAAAAGAACAAGTTTATGGATAAAGGTCATGTTTAGGAAATAGTTTTATATAGGATGGCTATGTAAAATGCAACAGCATCTTCCAAGTTAACATATGAGAATATATCATATTAAATCAAACCTTTAATCAGGAAACCAATGTTATTCGTTCCCTTTTAAGCCAATCTTTATTGACTAGGGCAACTTGCCAGGTATCTGCTAACCACATCACATGCATTTTTTTCATTTAAGCCTCAAAACAAGCATGTAGCATATATATTGTTATAATTATTGTTGTTCTTGTATGGAAATTAGGACATGAATCTTTAGAAAATTAAGGTATTTTGCTTAAGTGATGGCTAAGTGACAGAGCTCTACATAATTATTTTAGATCATTACTATGCAACCCAAACTCAAGAACTGGAAGTCATGTGAGGAATTAAAGTTGTGGAGACCAAACTCCTTGAAAATCTGAAAGCAACATCTGAGTTTTGCATTTCTACTAAATTTTCCATTGACAAAAACTCTTGACCACTTTTTTTCTTATCCATTAAAGGTTTCCTGTCAGAGTAAAAACAACTGGTTTCCTACCTTAATACCTGAAACTATATCCCAGTATTACACAACCTCAGTGATTCAAGGCTTAAATTCAAATTTTAAAAAAAACCTCAATTGCTTTGATTCATGTAAAACTGAGGAAAACCTCTAATCTAGCACACCTCTTTAAAATTATAAATGAATCATATTTTATTATTGTAGTCTTACCAATATTGTTTGGTATAAACTGAGACTTGAGTTGTTGCAAAAAATGATGAAAAGCATTATTTTCAATTTGCAAACATCCTGGTGCTCTTACAAATCAGTAAAACAAATGAATCAAGAATGAAAAATAAGACCTTGTGCCCCAAAGCCATTTAAAAAAATTTTTTAGTTCATTCATACCCAATGATAAAATAAAGGTCATAGCAGATGCCTAGACATTTGGGCCTGACTCCCTTCCAAAGTGAGCAGCACTACACATACTCAGGAAAAGCAATTCAAATGTACTCTGAGAAAAAGGGTACATCACTAATTCATCAGCCACCTCGATTGTCCTTCAGCCTAGCAAACATCAGACTGCCTGTGGGAATCAGAATCTCATTTTGTTAAAAACTTCTTAAAAGCAAAGCACGTTTTTTAATATATCTCAGAGTTCTCCATTATGGCATAGACTGAATTTGTGCTCACTATTCACAAGGTCGAATAATTTTCTTTTGAGACAGTATTTGTGATGACACAGTTATTGAAGACTAAAAACATAAAAATCCAAGCCATTGAAATTTAGCAAGAAGGACAAAACAAAAAGGAAAAAAAAGAACAAGGACTTTTTAAAAAGAATCTCTAAAGCACTTGAGAAGGACTTATCCTTTATAGCCCTGTGTCTGAATATAAACATGGATAATGGCTTTCAAGAGGTTAATGCCACCAAAACTTTTCCCTTTGCATATATTTTCTTACTGCTTCCAACTTCACTATTTTATTAGCATAAGATGTGACTGCCAGAAAATAAAACTAAGTTTTTTAAATCATACAACTGTTACTTGAAAATTAGTCACAGTAGAAAGTTGTGCACTTTATCAACCACTTTGCCATGGCTCTTAATGGGAAGCTACTAACCTGTACCCAGCCCTGTCTTCACTCCATGTTTCAGGACCTCTGGCACATTGAGCAGGCCGCTGCTGAGCCTGCAGAGAGAGGAGACGGTCAGAACAAGGAGACCCCCACGTGGGTCCAACAAGAGAAGGACACTAACAGTAACAATGGTGATGTCACTGAAAATTGTGATTCCCATTGTCTCAGCTCTAATGCTGACACAAACACATTAGTCACATCTGATCATCTGAGTCCTGGAGTGAAAAAGGATCAAAAACCTTGAGCAGAGGTTCCTATTAGGAGAGCACAAAACAGCAAGAATTAGAAAGGAGAGCAGGGGATTATGTGTAAGGAAAAATAAATAAGAACTTAAATCTTGCAATTAGTTCAATGGTTTTACCGAGTTTATATTTATTTTTCAGCTTTCAGTTCAGTTCAGTTCAGTTGCTCAATTGTGTCCGACTCTTTGTGACCCCATGAATTGCAGCACGCCAGGCCTCCCTGTCCATCACCAACTTCTGGAGTTCACTCAGACTCACGTCCATCAAGTCTGTGATGCCATCCAGCCATCTCATCCTCTGTTGTCCCCTTCTCCTCCTGCCCCCAATCCCTCCCAGCATCAGAGTCTTTTCCAATGGGTCAACTCTTCGCATGAGGTGGCCAAAGTACTGGAGTTTCAGCTTTAGCATCAGTCCTTCCAAAGAAATCCCAGGGCTGATCTCCTTCAGAATGGACTGGTTCAGCTTTACAAACAACTTATTGACCAGAGACATATTAATGCATCTTTTGTTACCTGAATGTTATTGATTAGAGATATTTCAAAATTCACTTATATAACAAATCACCAGCCACAAGCATTAGTTTCTGCAAAAATCCTGTGGTCAATAATGTGTTAAGATATAAATGACAAAATTATAGGATATTTAAAGTATACAACATGATGATTTGATGTATGTATACACTGGGAGAGGATTTCTCCCCATTGAAACATCTATCACCTCATGTATATTTACCTTTTTTTGTTGTTGAGAACCTACAAGTTCTACTCTCTTAACAAATTTCAATTATACAATATGGTGTTAGCAACTTGTAAAAAAAATTTTTTTTTTCAAGCAGCCCATCCTTCTATGCTAGGAAGTAGAAATTATAAAGCATTGCCTTTCCTCTCCTCCTGGAATCATTTGTTGCCTTGAATGACTAGCGATTTGCAAGGGCAAAGAAAGAGGGATAAAACTGGAAGAGGGGATGCAGGCCATAAGTCAGGGCCTGATGGATCAAATGCTGCTTCTGAGGACAGCAGCAACTAGGACAGATTTCAAACATCATGACCCTGAGCTCAATAGATGTGCCGCCTTTCTAAAGAGACAAAAACTAAAGCGATCCTCAGAAGTCTGTGAAGATGCACAGGTCAAAGTGGTTTGCTTGAAAATGTATGTAACTATCATTTTCAAAGCCCAGTGCACGTGCAAGAAATCTCTCAAAGTTGTTGGAGAAAGAATAGCAGTGACCATTCAAACCAAAACATTAGCCATAAAGAAAAATTTAACTTCAAACCTCAGTTTGCAAAGCTGAGTCATGTTTTCATTTAGGTGTTGCATAACTAAACTCATAGGATGTTAAACCCCTCCTCTAACTGGTCACCAGACCATAATTATGGTCACTAAGATGTACATAGGCAAGATTCTCTGTTAGGTATGATCACTTTATGTCTGAAAACGAAAAGCCTCTGGAACCTCTCAAAACACTCCAGAAATATATTGCCACGGCTGACGTGCATTTCCTATACTGCCACTGACTAGAACTTTTTTACTCACAGAGTCCCCAGACTTCTGACAGCCAGAACCGTCTCCTTTCTGCCTGGAGGCTCTCTCACAAAGCTGCAGCCTGCTCTGCTCTCTTTTGGGGAAGGTTTGAAATTGCAGAGATTCCATGCCCCTTCGCCCTGACCCAGCAGCCCTCCACCAATAACTGGTAAGTTTGGGTATAACTATTTCAGCTCCCCCATCTCTTGGGCAGGGTGTTCTTGAGGTGTACATTGGTTCCCTGAGTATTCCAGGAGGATTAAATTCCAGGAGCCTATGGTGATAACCTGCTTGGTAACGTGCTCTTTACTGACTTCCTTCCCTTCTCTGTCTCTCCCCACTAAAGGTGCTTTCTGAGATCACCTCCCAAATAAATTACTTGCACATAAATCCTTATGCCATGTTCTGCTTTTGCAAGAACTCAAAATGAGGAAGGATATAAAGTAATCCTCAAAAAAATGAAAATCTAACAGAAACTAAGAAATTTATTGAATGAATATATTAATGATCCACTGCAACCTGCCTCTCGCTCTGTTCTGGGTCAACTAACACCAGAAATGAGAGATCCTTTCAGTATGAAATCCTGGAACAGGAACTCTTAGCCTACCATTCACGGGTTGGCATTATGGGATCCATGAATTCCCAAAAATTAGATGCAGCATTTTCATGTCTGTGGGGTTTTTTCTGTGAAGATACAGGCAACTTTCATCTGATTCCCTTATGCATCTATAACTTTTCAAAAGGTTAAAAAAAAGTTGTAAATAATGTGTTCTCCATCCTGGGGAATTAACAGTAGGACAGGGTCCCTCCTAAATGCATCTTGTCAGGTACAGAAGCATGACATCTAGCAAAGGGTGACGGCTTCTGGTAGCGCTGCACCATTTCTGGTAGTTTGTACAACACAAAGTAATGGGAGGTCAGTACCCTCTCTTTAGAACACCTGGTTGGCATATGCACTCTTTCCGTCCTTAGCTCTAAATTCTCAGTGCTATTGGTTTTGAACTCTGTTTCCTATTGTTCTGTTTTGTGCAAACTCAGAAATTTTAAGAGATATGGTGCTCCTCAAATGTACACTCTGTAAAAAATCGCCTCTTTTTAAGTGCTCTCAGTCTCCTCAGTGTAGTACAGACAGGCATCGTTCTATCTAGGTCACATCCCAATCGAACATAACTACAGAAGAGAGATACTGGAGGACTGACAGAAAACAAAGATATCTGGCTGCTGCTCTGCAGTCCAAACGTTCATAATCTACCAATCCATAATTGCCGACTTACGATAAGTTAGAATTGGGACAATGCGAGATGGACGCTCCTCGTTCCCTGAATACATCCAGTTCTTCTTCAGAAAGGTAGCAGCCATGTGCCATCACTGTCTGGAGAGAAGAGCATTCCAGGTGGAGTCTACCACTTCAAAGTGCTAAAGTTAGTCCTCACTCCCAACCAGGTATTTAGCTGGTAAAATTGATTCAAGAAGGCAGGCACTGCACACATGTGAGACTTCTCTTAATGTTTAATCCTGATAATATTTGTGGGTTTTCCTGAATAAGATTTTACTCTTGCAAAATTCTTTTTCTGTCAGTATAAAACCTGTATTTAAATAGCTTTCTTCTTTGGGGAGCATGGTTCAATGACCACAGAATTATCATTAAAATAAAATCTTTCCAACCTCTGTGCAAATAAAATTAACATGCAAATTAACATGCAAATTAATTTATTAATCATATGGAAATAGATGTAGAGTAGGGTGAAAATTACAATGTAGCATAAACAAGATCTATGCAGAATATTAACCTTTGAAACCAATCATATTCAGATGTCTGCTCACATACTCCCTAAGAATTCATTTGCCATAATAATTAAACTTTCCATGCAGTTCATACATTTCATTAAAGGCCAAGGCCAGGGGATATATTGCTGTAATGAGATCTCTCCTCACTCATTAATTTTAATTAACTTAAAATTGTTTAATTATAAATATAATACATACTCATTTCTTTAAAAAAGCAGTCTTAGAGTGTTTAAAAATGTCAAAAGTCCTCTGCTTTCTTCTTCAGGAAGGATCACTTTTAACATTCAGTGTCTGTCTTCCAGGCAGTGTTTGCTAAGTGAGCATATACCCACACATGTACAAACACACATCAAACAATATTTCTACAAACCCTCTCCCTTGTAAGTTTGTATACCTCATTCTTTGTGAATGCTGGATAAAATTCTAATTACCTATGTTCTATAATCTAAACAATTCCCTACTGATAGCCATTTTTTAACTTTCATATGTAATTAACATCCCTACTCATGTTCCTTACAGAATGGATCTTCAGAAATACATTTGCTAACTGAAAGAGAAACACATTCACATTCTAATGGATACTGACAAAAATGTCCTTGGACCAAATGACATTCCCACCCTCAAAGAAGTTTTTAGATTTATTTACCAATAAATTTAATGATTTATTCACTAGGGATGAAATGTCCGGCCCATTTTTAATTGTATGCACACATGCATATGCACACTGTGCACTTTTATTTGGAAAATGCATGTGTTACAGAATTCTGAAGATTCTACTGAGATTTTAAAATTTAGATAAATATGCCCTACTTCATATAGATTGTATCATGATGTGCAATTTACCTTATTTGTCAGAAGACTGTTTTTATCATACACATCTGTGTAGTTTTTATAACCAGGGTATAAGTTTTTCACAGCTTTAACTTCATCACGAGTTTCACTTATATGGCTCTACAAGAAAAGAAATAACATTTTCAGTTTCTTAATGTAAAATACCATTAGAAATTATACTTCCTACCCCCAAATGATGTGGATGGTGTCTACCTTCCTGTATAAAATAACGGATGGTTCATGTATTTTATTTAAAACAATTCTTAGTATATATATGACAATGAAACTATGAATATATACTTATATGAACATGTACTATTCTAACCCTAACCCATGTAATGCTTTCTAACAGTCTTTTCAAATTTCAAACTATAGCAAGAATAAGTAAAAATAAAAAATACTAATTGAAGAGAGTCAGGAGCCTAGCTATTCATAAGTCACCTGCCTTTTCTGGTGTTGGCCATTTAAGAAAAGAGTTCATTGGCCATCAAAATCATAGAGCATGGTTTACTATAAAAAAGCTGAAATATGAATTAAAAAGTTGAATTTTAGCCCAGGTTCTGACCCTACATATGTGTCTTAGGGTAAGTCAGTTGTTTTCTTTCCACCTCCATTTTCTCATCTTGCAAATAAAAGTGTTGGGCAAGATGAGTGATTTTCTAAATTCTTTTAGCTTTCAATGTGTTATTCTTATAAAAATTCAAAGATATTCAATATTTAAAAGGTATAAACGAGTTGCCATACAGAATGAAGCAGGTTTGGGCTCTGGGACCCTGCTCCCATTCTGTCCCCTTTGTCAGCTTCCAGAATGAGTTCTTCTTCAGGAAATAGCTTGAAAATAAGAGACAAACAGTCCTGACATCATCAAGAAAGAGCGTATAAGAATGCACATACAAGCAAAACAAGCAAGTCCTGGCCCCAACACTCCTTTCTCCAGGGAACCACAAAACCTGAGATGGTATAAAGTGTTTTTGAGACACGATGTGTCACCATACCGACCCCTCACCTAAAACAAAAATCACTTCTGACCAACCAGTGATGAGTATAGTATATGTTATAAGAAATAACTCATGAGCAAGTTACTACTTCCAGAAATGGCAATGCCACTTCCCTTCCTCCCAGAGGTAGAGTATAAATAGCCAAATAAATAAAAAATAACAATGGACTAAAAACAGAAAGTTCCATCTGAAGAATGAGCTCTCTCCCTGCCTTGAGGAAATCCAGACCACTGAGAAATGGGCATGGACGTTGGAAGAGAGGAAAGGAAAACCAGATGGTTTGTGTCATTTTGATAAATTTGAGTAAATATGCACATATACATGTATATACACCTCCAGCAAGTAAATACTTGATTCTTCTGTGTGTTTACAGGGTTCAGGACACACTAACCCAAAATATGGCACCTTGGAATACTGAATATTTTAAGCCGAAGAAATTTGAGAAAATGGTAAAAGTAGGATGGTTCACTCTGACCTTACCTTCACCCCCTTTTTCCTGAAACAGGTCATAAAACTCTTGTATGAGAGGTTCCCACCCTATACCTAAAGGAAAGGAGTACCCTTATCTCTGAAGACAAAGGAAACCAAGAAGAACCAGGCCTTGCTAAGTTTTCCCTGTTTACTATGCTTGCTTCATACTCCTTAACCCATCCTGCTCCTCCAGGACTGTACACTCGTCACCATACCTAACATAAAAATACTCAGGTATGTTTCATTGTGTCTCTGTTTCCTAATGAGGCTCTTGTATCATATAAAACTTATATGTTTGTATGCTTTTCTCCTGTTAATCCATCTATGTCAGTTTAGTTTTCAGGCCCAGCCAGTGGCCCTAAAAATGTAAAGGATAATTTTTTCCTTCCCTACAATTGTGTGGGATTGAATAAAAAATTTCAAATATCACAGACCACCAAAAAAAAAAATGGGGAAAGACAAAAATAGTTAATGAACCCTAACAAGATAAATCTTAATAATCCTCCATCCTATGAAATGATAAAGGATCAATGTGTTGCCTTTCCCTGACATGCCCTTTGTTTTTGGATAGTCAACTCTTAAGAGGAAAAATTTTAGTGCAGTATGTAATGTAGCTTGAATGGAGGAGGAAAGCTCCCAACTCCCAATTTTAACCCAGCTGGAAGCTTGAGAAAGAAAGTGTTTTATTCCTAAATTGCAACCACTTAATGACAAAGTAAGATATACTTTTTTTTGTTCCTGACTTTAAATTAAGAAACTTGGAACAAAAGGGCTTTTAAATCCATTTTTGTAAGGTGGAAATTAGGTTCTTTCTGCTTTTCAAATAATAGATGGTTCCTCCAAAAAGGAAGGATTAGAACACTGAGAAAGTATCAAAAGAGAAGCAGGAAAGAAACGCATTAGATGTATCCTATGGAGAGCAGGTAACCAGTTTGTCATTAATCCTCCCTTGTTACTTAAGATGTCCTCATCTCTGGCAGCCAGATTGGAGATGACTCAGGGCAAAAGGAACCTTCAGGTTTTTAGCTAAATAGCAAGCTAGATTTAGGTAATGTCCCTAAGGAACCTTATATCCTATGTTGCTATATCTTGAGATCTTATGAGGCTAAGGGCAGGCTGCCCCCAAAGTGTGCCACTCTGGATGTAGATTATTTTGAGGTAAAAACTAATCAAGGCCCAAAAGACTCAGAAGAAGCTTTGAACTTCCTCCTTACCACCTACTTAAGATAGGAAGCCTGTCCCAGGAAAGAGCTATTATCAGAGATAACTATAGTAAGGTACTAGGTATATAGACAGGGGGAGCCTAGCAAAGTCCACTTGCTCAAAATGGTTCAGCACATATTTGCTTACCAAATAGTAACTTCTTATTTTCAGTGCCTTATTTCTGCTTGAAGCCTGAGACCCCTACTTTCTTCTTAGTCTAGAACATATATATATATATATCTCACCTTGCCTTACTGTCTTTGGAATCCTGATACTTATGTGGATTTCCTGTGCACACGTAATAAATTCTGTTTTCTCTTGTTAATCTGTCTTATGTCATGCTAATTGCCAGTCAAAAGAACTGAAAGAGGAAAGAGGGGAAACCTACCTCTTCCACAGTAGACTTGGAGATTATGAAATTACTGCCAGAATTCAGAGTACAGAGAAGTCTTGCAGGTCAAGACATAGGCACGAACAGGAGAAAAATGCCCACCTGAATGTGCAAATCACGGGCCTTCGCGAGGTTTCCGAGTTCACGCAACAAAGTCTCAGAGCAGGAAAGGGGAAAACGCGGTGTCACTATGGGCTGTACTCGAGTATACTGGAAATCAGCAAAAACACTTGGTAAAGAAACTATGATATCTGAATGTGCAGCACACCCCAAAATGCATTTCATACCACAACACGATTTTATATCTTCATCTCTGGGAATAGTTCTTCATTCCAAGAGTAGTGGATGGGTTTCATGGAAATGGCTCATGGTTGAGGACAAGGAAGGGTATTTCTGTACCACCAAGTTCAATGGAAGAAGACCCCATCTCAAATGCAAGACACATGAAAGCTCAGACTGAGTGGCTTTTATGAAGAGAATCAGGAGGCAGAGGAGATGTTTCAAAGGAGAGTGCTGGGGAAACTGAAAATGAGGTGGTGGTCTGTTCCCCTTTCTACATCTTAGGGCAGTGGTGAGGCTAAGGATCCACTAAGTTGCATCTAGGTCTCCCAGGATTAGACTGAAAGAAATACTGAGGCATCCTATGGTTTCCAATTGGACCTTAAAAAATGGTGAGGGAAGAGTCTGGTTTGCCATCTAAGAGATTGCCCAGTAGAGCCAGAGACCAGCCTGCTAGGGGGGTGGGACAGAAGACAGCACTGCCTCCACAGGCTCACAACACCAGGACGCTGTGAAGGAGGTGCCTAGCTAGGGCCTTTACATGACATGCCAAACATCTATGGACCAAGGCAGTCTGGCGGGGGCATCTTGGCTGGACACCACCTGTGTTTCAGACCCGATCGGGGGTACAAGAGGCCAGAGCCAATGGTGATATAGCTAACAATCCACACCACAACATCTAGTGGCCACCAACCTGTCTACATCAATGAAGCCCTCTCCCACTTCCCACAGACCCATCCTGTGAAATTAGAAGGTCTCAGAGGAGAGGGAGGGAAGACCACTGAAAAAGTAAAAAAAATGCCTGACCTTACAAAGCTGAGTTGATGGGTTCCCCATGAAAACAATTTAAGGTTTTAGGAAAATACTTTTGCGTGAATGAAAAACATAACCATACAGTCTTACCATACAGACTAACCTCTACCAAAACCAACAAATCCTCTAGTCAACACAAAGGCAATCCAAAAGTGAGCTAGGAACAAGTTTACTTACATTCCTCTGGAGCATTTCTGACACAAATCTGAAAGAAAACAACAAATGTAACATTAGAAAATTTAGGCATTTCTCAAATAAATTTTTTAAAAGGATAAAAACATGATCCTTACATTTGCCCTAATTTTAATATAAACATTTCTAATGCTGAATATGTTTCACCACCACTAATTAAGGATTAACAAGTAGTAATTACTTTGTTCTCTCATTTGTAGTCCAGGAGATGGAGTACAAAATCACAGGGAAATGCAATTTTATCATCTACCATCAGCTGGGCTGTTCACAAGTATTCCCAGCACTCAAGGCATTCAGATACATTAAGCTCTGTTTCAGGGAACATTGCCGTATGTTTATGTTCCATGGACATTAGAGTCGTGGGGTCCTATGTACCTGGAGGTGTTTAGAAGCCATGGGCTCTGCACTTTCAATTTCCCTAAAGTAGAAGCTGCTTGCCCACACAATCCAGTAGATCATTTATTTTCAAAGGCCAGGTCCTGCTGGGCATGGATGTTGGAGTAAAGCAGAAGGACTAGGCCAGACATGGTCGTGAGGCAGGTAGTGACAGGGGTGGTGATCTTACCAATTATATCAGCAGGGATGATGGTATCTACATGGCCTATGAAATGACTACTTCTGCCTTGGCTGGAAATATTTATGAATTATAGCCTCCTGCCTTCTGGTGTTACTTTGTTTAGTAATAAAGTGTGAATTAGGGTTCACTATTCCCACAAACAGGGCCTCCGAGGTGGCGCTAGTAGTAAAGAACCTGCCTGCCAGCACAGGAGATACAGGAGACCTGGGTTCGATCCCTAGGTTGGGAGGATGCCCTGGAGAAGGAAATGGCAATCCACTCTAGTATTCTTGCCTGGAGAATCCCATGGACAGAGGAGCCTAGAGGGCTATAGTCCATAGGGTCGCAGAGTCAGACACAACTGAAGCAACTTAGCACACAGCACATTCCCACAAACACAGATTCCTAGAAAAGTTGAGCATATGGCCAAATGCTAAGGGGAAAATGTGTGCTTTCTTCTCTCTGTGGGCACATAGGAACCTCTAAACCACTGTTTTCAGAGGACACGCTTAAGGTGGAGGCCTGAGGAGTGGAGAAAAGTTGGACTTCTCAAACTTTGCATCAGGATACATTTGGTCTTAAGGAAGGTATAAAGCTAAAGAATTTCCTTCTGTATTTCTTGGATGTTGAGTGTCATACAACACAGTTCCTTGTGAAAGCCTCAAGGTACCATGAGAAAGCCATTAAAGAAATGTAGGGAAAAGGGCTTCCCTGGTGGCTCAGTGGTGGTGAGTCTGTCTGTCAATGCAGGAGGCACAGGTTTAATTCCTGATCTGGGGAGCAGGATCCCACATGATGCAAAGCAACTAAGCCTGTGCACCACAGCTATTGAGCCTGTGCTCTAGAGCATAGGAGCCACAACTCCTGAAGCCTGCATGCCCTAGAACCCATGCTCTAAAACTAGAGAGGCCACCAGAATAAAAAGCCTGCACACTACAACAAAGAGTAGCTCTCACTCGCCACAACTCCAGAGGGCCCAAGTGTAGCAACGAAGACCTATCACAGCCAATAAACAAATAGAAAAAGTACCTATGGCATCAGTAGCATATCCCCATGTAAAATAAAAAGAATATAACAAAAGCTCATGATCTCAAGCAATAGGATGACCTATAACCAAAAGTAATTTAATGAGCAGGCCACAGACACTCAACACAAGTTTAACCTACAGGAGAAGCCCAGATCTATAATGAAGTAGGCAAATCATTCACTTTTTTAAAAATCCTTCATTTTAAAAAGGGATTTGCTTTTCCTAAAGTATAGTACGTACCCAGAGGCTTTCAAATATAACTTGACATACAAAAATAGTATTGACATGCAACATTTTCCTAAGGATCAGGTCAATTTCATAAAAGTTAGACAAACCTAGTCAGCGACATATGTGCACATTCTGCCTGGGTTAAAGGGGTTTCTTCTCTCCATCTGTAACTCTATGCATAAGATAAATCAAGACAAACATACCTCTCTGTTTCCGTGATTGATTCCTCAGTGGTTTCTTTGTATTCTGGAACAGTCTCATTCAAATCCATGCAAACTTTGCCCACAAATGCCCGCTGCCCAAATTTTTCTGTGAGAAACACAGAAACAATTTCAAGTCATGTTTCTTTCCTAAAATGTACTTTTCTGAGCCCTTTAAAAACATTTTAAATGAAAATCATTATGAAAACATAAGTAAGGGTATAAAATATCATCATACCATTTAAGAACAATTTTTTTAAAAAGCCAGTTAATTCTGTAAGTAGTAAAGATTCTCCCATTGGCACCTGATGTAAAATATCTCTTTACACCCAGGATTAAGGATATTATTTGCTTAAGGTCTAAACTCAGATGTGTGCAATGTCCTCTACTATGTGCAAGGTTATGAGGAATATACCCAATAATGTATATAAAGTGTCTGGCACATAGGGCTTAGAAAAGATACTGTCACTATTCTTAACTGTAGCAGTGCCAGTGTTGTTCAGTTCAGTCACTCAGTTGTGTCCGACTCTTTGTGACCCCATGGACTGCAGCACGCCAGGCCTCCCTGTCCATCACCAACTCCCGGAGTCCACCCAAACCCATGTCCATCAAGTCCGTGATGCCATCTAGCCATCTCATCCTCTGTCATCCCCTTCTCCTCCTGCCCTCAATCTTTCCCAGCATCAGGGTCTTTTCTAATGAGTCAGTTCTTCGCATCATGTGGCCAAAGTATTAGAGCTTCAGCATCAGTCCTTTCAATGAATATTCAGGACTGATTTCCTTTAGGATGGACTGGTTGGATCTCCTTGCAGTCCAAGGGACTCTCAAGAGTCTTCTCCAACACCACAGTTCAAAAGTATCAATTCGTTGGCGCTCAGTTTTCTTTATAGTCCAACTCTCACATCCATACATGACTACTAGAAAAACCATAGCTTTGACTAGACAGACCTTTGTTGGCAAAGTAATGTCTCTGTTGTTTAATATGCTGTCTAGGTTTGTCATAGCTTTTCTTCCAAGGAGAAAGTGTCTTTTAATTTCATGGCTGCAGTCACCATCTGCAGTGATTTTGGAGCCTAAGAAAATAAAGTCGCTCACTGTTTCCACTGCCAATATTGTTACCTGTGGGGAATTTTGCTTAATCCTACTAGAAGTTCTCAGCACTGAAGAACCTAATGCTTATCAGAGGTGCTAGAGGAATTCTATTTCAGTTAGAAAGTTGATGCTACATGAGGCAGTGTTCATTATTTTAATATCTCTACCTCTGTCATAAGAGTCTTTCAGAAGTCTTTCTACATCTCTCATTCCCCTGTAATTCATTGTAATACCTGGCCATTAGATTACTCTTCCTTAAATCACCACCTTCATCACATACCTTATCTGGCTCAAAATCTTTTTTGAGTCTTTGATGCATATCTGAATCACTCCACAGTCTGAATCATCCCCTCAGCCCAACTTCTTCCATCCCACCATGCAATGAATCCTTCCCTTTAGTTCATCTCCTCTGTCCCCTGCTTCCTGAATCCTCTATGGACATTCCTGACCCCATACCCATACCTTCATGTCACTTCTCCTGTCTTAAAGGCATTTTCCTCTCTCCTTGTCTCCCTTGAAAGTCCAGTTTAAAGGTTCCTTCAATGAAATCTTTCCAGATGATCCAATTCTGGCTTCATTCTGTCTCCTCCAAAATTCACAATACTTACTTTTAGTGTCACACTTGAGGTCCTTGGCTTACACTACCTTGGCCTGAAAACAGTAGTGTCAGCACATCAGTCAGTAGTATTTACTGAGCACCTGCTATGTGGTGGGCAATGTGCTGGGTATAAGTTTTGGAAACATCAGTCTAAATCCAGTCTCAGCTCTGCTGACTAGCTGTGTGACTTGGGCATGTTGCATACCTTCTCTGAGCATCAGTTTATCCATCTGTAACACAGGGACATGAATAACTGTCCCAGATGGCTATTTACAGCTAAACTGAACTAATCCGTGTAGAGTGCTTTGCACAATACCAGACATCTAGTAAGAACACTACAGCTGTTACTGGTTATTAATCTATGTTGTTGTTTAGTCACTAAGTTGTGTCTGACTTTTTTGTGACCCCATGGCCTGTAGCCCACCAGACTTCTGTCTATGGGATTTCCCAGGCAGGATAATTGGAGTGGGTTGCCATTTCCTTCTCCAGGGGATATTCCTGACCCAGGGATCGAATCCACCTCTCCTGCATTGGCAGGCCAATTCTTTACCACTAAGCCATGAAGGAAGACCATTAATCAATGTGTGTACCTATTAATCAGTTAATCCTATCTGGTTCCTCAAGGGCAGAGACTATTTTCCATTTTACTGTGTTCGTTCCCAGCATCTAGCACAGTGCCCTGAGTCTAGCCAACAGCCAAGAACTATCTGTTGATTAGAATAAACTGTGGTCATTGCTAGAATTAGTAAATCTGCCCCCAAAAGCCCTAAATTAATACAGACCTATTTACATCGTCCTACAACCAAAAACAAAAAGTAAATAATCAAATTACTTAAACAATAGAAAAAGTTCAAGGGCCACTGTAATACACAAATACCTAATCACTTGCAAGACGTGCAGTGCTCAAATTCTAGCAGTTAAAAAGCAGGACTGCTCATAAGTATAAGTCCCTGCCATCATAGTCCGCCTGTCTGCTTCACGTGCCTGTAAATCATCCTTTTATCTCCTCACCTGTAATTTCCGCAAGAAGCAGTGATGAGTCAGTGTGAATTGTTCCAAAGTAACAAGCTGTGGTTGTTCCATTCTTTAGTGTTCTCCTCTAAAAATAAATCACAAAAACCATGAATTGCCTGTGCCCAGAAAAGTCACATGGCATATACACATGAAGATGGAATTTTGGTTTTCAATTTTAAGATGTTTTTACTAAGAAATGCCATCTCGACATGAAATGTAATTAAGGTAAATGGCAAAAATATTCATATTTCAAAAATGTTAGAACTTTTGATTTCCTAGATTCACAAGGTTCTATGTTGCAGAATTTATAAAATGTGATACTAATTCCTGACTTTTTAGGATTGTTTATCGATATGCAAGCTTTATTGGGAAAGAATAAATACATTTTTTCTAGAAATTACAGGATAAAATTATTCAGCCAGCTATGTAGTTCAAACTGGCAGATTGATCACATGTATCTATCTCTCTTCCTCAGGAAATTTCCACTAAAATAATGTAATGGAGTGTAACATTTATTAACCCATGAGAAGAGAGGAGACATGAGCAGAGGAAATATTTTAACATCTTCACAGAAGAAAAAAACATGAATAAAAACCTGGAGGCAACTTGGAAAAAGAGAGAAGCATGTGGTTGTCAACAGGGAATTGGCTGAAAGTGTGTATACAGATGATTAAACCTTGGCAGGACTCTTTCCTGTTGAAATCAGCAGTTCCTTGCAAAAGAGATTTACTCTTTGCAGAAATTGGATAGTATTTAGAGAATATAAGCCCAAAAGGACAAGGTGAGGCACAGGCTGAAAGGAAGAGGCTTAAGTAGACAGGTGGCTGACTCTGGGACCCATGGTCATCTTCCCCAAAATGTCACGGGTACTACTTCCACCAGTTTTGGCAGGACTGAAGGACTTCTTTCTAGAGAAGATAAATGGCTCTAGAAGACAGATGTCCTCACAATGACATTTAGGATCCACGCATAGAATGGCTATTCACTGCCTTCACTGTTCACCCTATAATGAAGCTTACCAGGCAACCAGTGTGACCCCATCTTTTTCAATCAACGTCTTAGAGCATCACAGGCAAATACTACTGTACATTTGAGGTTCAATGGACACTGGTGGAAAGCTACCATAAAAAAAGGGGAGAGGGAAAGGAAGAAAGAATCTGGAAAGAAATGTTGGAGGAAACAGCCAATCTGTAGCATCAGGAGGAAGCTTGATTAAAAAAAAAATTGATTAACAATCTCAGAGAAATAAAAGAAGATATCATACCCACACACACATAAAAAAAAGAATGCTGTGGAAATCAGAGAACAGAACTCTCCAAAAGTAAAAATACTAAAAAATGAAATATGGAAATTAACAGAAGGTTAAATTAGAAGAGAATTTTTCAGGAAAGAAAGATGAAAGTCAAGGATGAAAAGATAAGAAAAATATGCTCAGTCTAGGAAATTCAACATTTAGAATACGAGTTCTGAAGAAAAAAGTTTTCTTTTAAAAAAAGAAAGGAAGGAGGTGAAATTGTCTGAGAAATAATATTAGTCTCCAAACTTAAACTCCTCATAGAATGCTCAGTTCAGTGAATGAAAAACAGAAACCAAGGAAGGCATATAACTGTAAGCTATTAAGTCTACAAATAAAGACAAGATACTAAAAGCTTCCACAGAAAGGAAACCATCACAGACAAATGATGGGAATCACAGTGGCACTAACGTTATCACCAGTGATGCTGAAAGCATAACAATGCCTTCAAAATTCTGGAGGAAAGTTGTTTTATTTACTTTTTATTTATTCACTGAAGTATAGTTGATTTAAGGAGGGAAATCACTTTTAATGTAGAATTTTATACCCTGGTAAATTATCAGTCAAGTGTGAAAGTCAAATAGAGATATGATTAGATACGAAGTCTTAAATGTTTTTCTGCTTTCGGAGTTTAGGAATTTCCTAGAAAATGTGCTTTTAACAAAATGTGAGAGTGATGAAAAGAAAAAGAATTCCCAGGTTGAGAAAATGGGAATTAAACACAGAGGAGAAGCAAAGGGAATCTCCCGATGACAATAGTATGAGGGACAATTCCACCCAGAATGAAACAGAAGAATGGGAAGATTGTGAGAAACAAATCACAACTGATATTGCCTGGTTTGTTTGGACACTTGGAAAAGTACTGATTTACCTGAGTTTGGTCTGTCTTAAGCAGAAGCTTTTTTTCTTCTTCTTCTTTTTAAATTTTAAAACATGTTTTAGAACAGTTTCAGGTTCACAGCAAATTGGTAGGAAAGTACAGAGATAGCCCATATACCCCCCAAGCCCCACACACAGCAGAAGCTTTTTAAAGTGCAGAGAAAAACTACATGGAGTTCTTGCTTCTTGCAGATATGACCTGTGTGACCTTGAGAAAACTGCTTTACATTCTCAACATCAGTTTCCTCATTTATGAAATAAGGGGACTCTTTTGACTAGAATGGGACTGGGTTAGAAATGTAAATGTCTGCAGGAAGAAAATAATTTGGACTTAAGATAATAGGAAAGAACACGCCCTATCCTAGCAGCCTCTACTCAGCTTCAGCCAATTTTAAGAGATCAGTGATGTTGGTTTATCTTGAAGATCAACAGAATTAGGAAAACTGGATTTTTATGTCAGTTTTTTCAAATTTTAAGACACTTAGCACATGAAATGACCAACCTAGACAGCATATTAAAAAGCAGAGACTTTCCTTTGCCAACAAAGGTCCATCTAGTCAAGGCTATGGTATTTCCAATGGTCATGTATGGATATGAGAGTTGGACTGTGAAGAAAGCTGAGCGCTGAGGAATTGATGCTTTTGAACTGTGTGTGGTGTTGGAGAAGACTCTTGAGAGTCCCTTGGACTGCAAGGAGATCCAACCAGTCCATTCTAAAGGAGATCAGTCCTGGGTGTTCATTGGAAGGACTGATGCTAAAGCTGAAACTCCAATACTTTGGCCACCTGATGCAAAGAGCTGACTCATTAGAAAAGACCCTGATGCTGGGAAAGATTGAGGGCAGGAGGAGAAGGGGACGACAGAGAATGAGAAGGTTGGATGGCATTACTGACTCAATGGACATGAGTTTGGGTAGACTCCGGGAGTTAGTGATGGACAGGGAGACCTGGCATGCTGCGGTTCATGGGGTCGCAAAGAGTTGGACATGACAGAGACTGAACTGAGCACATGAAATAAAATATGTCTGATTGTAAGTAAAGGATGTTTAGAACCTGTCTGTTACAGAAAAGGATGCACTAGCTTTCTGCCAGAATCATATGCTGAAGAGGAAAGTTAACACCTTGACAGAGGCATTGAATTCAATCTTCATCTACCAGGAAAGTGCTTGCATCCTAGTGTGAAGCAAAGTGAAATCACTCAGTTGTGTCTGACTCTTTGCGACCCCATGGACTGTAGCCTACCAGGCTCCTCCATCCGTGGGATTTTCCAGGCAAAAGTACTGGAGTGGGTTGCCATTTCCTTCTCCAGGGCATCTTCCTGACCCAGGGACTGAACCCAGGTCTCCCGCATTGCAGGCACACACTACCGTTTGAGCCACCAAGGAAGCCAGGGCTTAGTGAATATTGCTGAATGAACACATGAGGAAGCAGACCAAACTAAGACAATCAGAGGCATAAAATTATCTAAAATTAGCATTGCTACATGTATATAACAGGACACAGTATCCTTGAAAGAGGAACAGGCTACTGAGCAGCAAGAGTGAATCAATGACTTGCAAAGTTGGGATACTGGCATTCTCTAAGAATGTAGCATAAAAGTATATACAGAAATGTCACTGTTTTTCTAACAAGAGCTACCAAAAGAAAGAGCACATTGGAAAGGAAAATATACTAAGAGCAAGAGAAATGGCGGGTGGGGGTGGGGTAGGGGGCGGGTGAGAGGCAGAGAAATTGAATGAGCATGTGTGCATGAGAAAGATTTATTTCCCAAAATGGAAATGATACTATATTAAAGAAATGAGCTGAAAAAAAAAGAACAGATCTATAAGTGAAATTGCAGAACACAAGGATGAAGAAAATCCTGTAGGACAGCAAATTAACTAGAAAGGAAAGAAAATCAGATTTACATTAGTACATTGGATGCTGGTGAGCAAATCAAGAATTCTCTGTAGAGCTAAAGTGCATCATTCAAGAGTCAAAACAAATTTTTGGTAATTCAAGGGTTTGGATTATCACCCACTTTATTGGGAAAGATTATCATTGTCTATATCCTAAGAAAATGAATCCAAAAGAAAGACTGGGCATCCAAATTTAAAACATTTTAAATTTAGATGGTGAAAAAAAAAATGGAACTAAAATCTCACATGATATAACACAGGACATGGTGAGGGAGGTTCTGTCTTGAAGAAGAGAAGACTAGGTTTCTTATCCTATTAAATGGGAGACTAGAGGAAAATGATAGAAGACTTGTAACACTTAATAGAAGACTTGTAACACAATTTAATCTAATAGATATTTTTTCAAAAGTCATTTTGACAGACAAAAATGTCTTTTTAAAAGTGTACAGAATAATCATAAAAATTGACCTTTTGTTAGGGAGGGATTGGGGGCAGGAGGAGAAGGGGACGACAGAGGATGAGATGGGTGGATGGCATCACTGACTCGATGGAAGTGAGTCTGAGTGAACTCCGGGAGTTGATGATGGACAGGGAGGCCTAGCGTGCTGCAATTCATGGGGTCGCAAAGAGTCGGACACGACTGAGCGACTGAGCTAAACTGAACTAAAGAATGGAGAAGGAAATGGCAACCCACTCCAGTATTCTTGCCTGGATAATCCCATGGACAGAGGAGCATGGCAGGCTTCAGTCCATGGGGTCGCAAGAGTCGGACATGACTTAGTGACTAAACCATCCATCCATCCAATTACCAAGAAACATAACCACACAAGTTACATTTACTAACCAGAATAAAATGAAACTCAAAACAGAAGTGTAATCTGACATTTTCTAAATTCTCAACACTTTAAACACCTTTCTAAAACGGGCTTGAAGAAGAGATCAAATGGAAAATTTCAGTTAATTAGCTATGATGACAGTGGAAGTAATACTACCAGACACCAGGAGCAAGTCCTTTCTCTGAGTCAGGGGGGATAAAGGTTCTCAAATAGAAAGGCTTCTAGATGAGCAACTGCCGTTTCATACTGGACTGGAACAAACTAGAGAGACTAGAAAGTTCAAGAATTGGCTCAAATTATATTTAAAGGACAGGACAAGGAGAGCTCACAGAGGAGTGGGGTAGGGGGGAAAGTGGGGGAGGAAGAGAGGCAAGGAAGAATAGAAGGAGGAACCCACAAAGCTACTCATATTGGAACCCACTGAGTTCAGCCAAATGTGGGTGCCTTCTGTATGTAATTTAAAAAGTAAGGAACAAATCCGGTTTTAAAATCTTACTGGATAAGCCATTTAAAATGCAGCTACTGTTCTTCACATGTTCTGTGTTTGGGTGTCCCAGGTCCCTGTTCCACCCTGGTTTCTCATAGGCTTTTGAGAGGGCTCTTCCATTAATGATCAATTTTGTATTTTTCCCATTTATAAAGAAATCTAGCAGCAATAACATCAAAATTGTGGCTGTGTTGCCCAACCTTTCCCCAGCTTTTAATTTTTGATAAGAATTGTTGAAACCAAGCCTTTTGAGCTCAAAATAGATTGCAAACTTAATATGACCAAATGCTGGAGACGATGTGGAGAGAAGCGAACCCTTCTGCACTGTTGGTGGGAATGTAAATTGGTTAAGCCACTATGGAGAACAGTATGGAGGTTCCTTAAGAAACTAAAAATAGAGCTACCATATACCCCTGCAATCCCACTCCTGGGCATATATCCAGAGAAAAACATGGCCTGAAAAGATACATGCACTGCAATGTTCATTGCAGCACTGTCTACAATAGCAAGACAAGGAAGCAACCTAGATGTCTATCAACAGAGAAACGGATAAAGAAGATGTGGTACATATATGCAATGGAATATTACTCAGCCATTAAAAAAGAAATAATGCCATTTGCAGCAACATGGATGACCTAGAGAGTGTCATACTGAGTGAAGTATGTAAGTGTCACACTGAGTGAAGTAAGTCAGACAGAGAAGGAGAAATAGCATATGACATCCCTTCTATGTGGAATCAAAAAAGAAATAATCTTTCTTGCAAGATAGAAAGAGACTCAACCAACTTAGAAAACGAACTTACGGTTGCCAGGGAGGGAAGGGATAGTTAAAGAATTTGGTCAAGTACACACTGCTATATTTAAAACTGATAACCAACAAAGACCTATTGTATAGGATGTGGAACTCTGCTCAATGTTATATGCCAGGCTGGATGGGAGTGGTGTTTGGTGGAGAATTGATACCTGTATATGTATGACTGAGTTCCTTCTCTGTTCACCTGAAACTACCACAACATTGTTTATCAGCTATACCCCAATATAATGTTTTTGGTATTAAAAAAATTTTTTTTAATTTAAATATTTATTTATGTATATATTTATTTAATTGGCTGTGCTGAGTTTTACTTATGTCATTCAAACTCTTAGTTGAGATATGTGGGATCTAGTTCCCTGACCAGGAATCAAACTTGGGCGCCCTGCATTGGTGGCTTGGAGTCTTAGCCACTGGACCCTAATTAAAAAAAAAAAAAAAAAAAGTTAATATGATCATGAGCTTCAAAGCCACTATCAACAGGCCCCTTATCAGATTATATAATTTCCATAAGCTAAAATAGGGGAATAGAGTGGCCCTGACCTCTTGTCTTTTTACCTTGTACTTAAATTATTTGATACCTCTTTGGAATTAACTGAATTCATCTGCTGAATTTTCAATAACCCCATAGAGTAAACATATTCATTCCATTATCCAGAATATTTGCAACCAGTTTGTCTTAGTATATTTACAAAGAATCTCATTCTCCTGTCCTTTGACTCATATTAATCTATATAATATACCAATTCCTGAACTTTCCAGTCTTTCTATTTCATTCCAGTCCAAAGTCCAATTTGAAATTTCAATCTCTTACCCAGTTTGCAATGTTTAAAGGGAGATTTAGGACTGACTTATTGGAATTTTTTTTCTTAACAATCTCAAGAGATGTTTGCTAACATATACTTTAAATTGTTTTCAGATTAAATTATTACTGTGCAAAACTCTGGGGTCTTGATTGCCTATTTATAGATCCAGGACTGTTTTCTGAGGCAGACAATAAAAAAACAAAACAAAAAATGTCTTGATTTATGAGTATTGCCTCAGCACCTTGGTTTGCATTGCCACAGGTGATCTTCAGCCTAAGGGACAGATTCTAATTAGCAAATCTCAACTTTCTTAACCAGATGTCCATTATACTCTCAGCTCATCCAACTCTTAAAGTCTATGAGCCTGGCTCACAATCAGAAACAGAGGATATGTACACTGAAAATACTTGTTGAGAGTAACACCTATTTCTCCTATTTTGTACTCACTGACAGCAAATATTTGATTTCCCTCTCTGGTTCAATTAAAGCCAAATTTGTGACAGATTCGAACAAATGCATGGACCCCCATAGTATACATTTTTCTTGGTTTATTTTTTCCTTTGCTCTGATTTCATGACTCATTTTCTTCTCTTGTACACAATGCAATTTTAAGATATCTCTTTTTAGAACAATGCAAGGCAAAAATAAATTTTGAGAATAAAAGATTTGGTGTGGTTAAAACGATTCATTAACACAATGCACTAGCAACTTCCTACACAGCTTTAGTCCTCAGTTTTCCTGGTGTCATGTGGATCCATGCTAAATATGTAAAATCCACAATTACACTGAATTTATAACTAAGCAAGGCAAATATATAAATGACAACACTTGCTTTTACTGTTCAAGGCTTGGATGCTGCAAGATGTAAGAAACTGGCAGGAAGGCTAGGTCACTGTATAAGGCTTATTATATTATCACCATCACAACACTACTTTAAGAGAAAACCCATCAATGAGTCTAACAAAAATGCAGGAATGCTCAGACTAAGTGTTCTACATGACAAGAGTTAGTGGTTAGATAAGATATTTGCAGCTTTAATTCTCAAATGCAGAAGTTATCTCTGGCTGCTGAATCGCTTGGGCTTGGGGTTGGAGCAGATAATGGGAGCTGGTTTTCCTCAGAGAGTGAAAGGAAGGGTATTTCAGGGCCTTTAGTATATACTGGGTTGGCCAAAAAGGTTGTTCATGTTTTTCTGTAAGATGTTATGGAAAAACTCAAACAAGCTTTTTGGCCAGCCCATAGTTGCCACACACTGCAGCCACTGTCCTCAGACTGAATTAGCTCCATAGTTCCCTCTAGTGGGCTAATATTCACCACATTCCCACACGCCCTGCAACAGGAGACCATCCTAAAAGCTACCAAAATAATGTGATATCCTTCTAATTTTAATTTTAGATTTCCTTGGATATTTCTTAGAGCAAATACATATGTTAGGCACTATTTTAAGAGCTTAACAAGTATAGACTTTCTTAATTATCATAACAATCCTAAGAAGTAGGTGCTGTCATTATTTTTTTTTTTTTTACAGATGGAGAAAGTGAGTCACAGAACTTTAAAAAGGTTACACAGCTATTCCATATGGTGCCCAGAATAGCACTGTGGGTTGGCAGGAGTAAAGGAATACACATATGCATTAAACCCAAATTTAGTAAAAAAAAAAAAAAAAGTAATGAGAACCCAGGGGGATTTGAGGATTTAGATTCAGGTGTTTCTTGGCTAGTGACTAGCTGTGTAGGTGAAGTGGTCACAAACTCACTGAGCTGTGAAAGAACTAAAAACATCTCTGTAGTCCATGATAGTCTTAGCTGCCTGTTTTTAATAACTTAAATCTGCCCCCAAAAAATGGATGTTTCTATAGATGACTGAATATAATACACCAATACTCATATGCAAGATACTTACAACAACTCTGGTATATACTTCTTCAGCAAAGTCAATGCTCTGGAATTTGTGTTCTGTAGGAAATGTGTACTTGGTCAACCATTCCAAAAGTGGGAGGTCCATATTACTCCCGGCAAAGTAGTACTGAGGGGCATGGATGTGTGTGTCGACCAGCCCAGGCATGAAGAACTCACTGGAAATTAAGATAGGGAGAAAAGAATTTAATAACATCTTTAGTCATTTTCCATATCTTTAAATCATGTTTTCTCTAGACAGTGATTTAATTGTTTATTCCACCCAGAGTAGATGCAATGAGATGAATGTAAATTATCTTATTATTTAGAAGTCAGAAAATAAAAAATGAAACTCTGCTAGGGGAGAGACAGCCCTAAATTGGAATGGCTTGGTGTGAAGTTAACTAAAGAAAAGTGTTTGAATACTCAATTTAGTGAATTAATATATATTTGTTACTCTGTAGCTAGGAGGGAGGAAATCATGAGAATACTTGACCCTCTGTTTTTTATTTTCTTTGGCAGAACTGTGACATATTGAACCCTGGGTTCAGGAAGATAAATCTGGTGGTGACAGGCATGCATGGGGACACCCTTTCAATCTGTCAAGCATGAGAGCATTTCTGAATAAAGGAAAAGTATAAGTATGAGGGAAAGAACTTGACCTTTTATTAGCTCTAGGTAGTAGACAGAGTCGGACACAACTGAAGTGACTTAGCAGCAGCAGCAGCAGTAGAAGAGAGGAGGTCACTCAGTCATGTCTGACTCTGTGATCCCATGGACTGTAGCCTACCAGGCTTCTCTGTCCATGGGATTTTCCAGACAAGAGTACTGGAGTGGGTTGCCATTTCCTTCTCCAGGGGATCTTCCTGACCCAGGGATCAAACCCAGGTCTCCTGCATTGCAGGCAGATGCTTTACCCTCTGAGCCACCAGAGAAGCCCCTTAGTAGAGGAGAGGAAAGAGTCAAAGCATTCTAAGTATATCATTTGTGGAAGGCAGTTTATTATAGGGGTTACATATATACATTCTTGACTAAGACTGCCTGATTTTGAATTTAGGCCCCACCATAAAATGGCAGTGGTATATTCAACATATTATTTAACCTTTCTGTGACTCAATTTCCCCATGTAAAATGGAGATAGTAGTTTCACAATAGGGCTGTTGTGAGGATTGAGTTAGCATTTGTAAACACAGTGCCTCGGTAATGGAAAGCACCCAGAAAAGTAGCTGTGAAGATGATATAATACTCACAATAAACACATGAAGTAGTACTGTGATCCCCAGCCACAAAAGAGTAAACTGAAAGCTGGGGAAATTTAAATAGCTGGAAAAAAGTAATCATTCAACTTCAGCTCTGGAGTCAAAGACAGTAAGTTTTTGAGCATGTGAGGCTGAACATATGACATAAAGTACAGAGAACTTATCAGGAAAATCCATTATGAGGGAGGGGCAATGTCATACTAAGCCTACAAAATATGACCTCCAAGTCTCCAAAAAACGATTGAACACATGGGATAAGAGGTCACAGAGTTATAAATGGGATTCAGATCTGACAGTCTCCCCTGATTAGCTATCCCTAGAAGTTGGTGGTATAAGAGATTTCTGTAGAAGAAAGAACAAAGCTAAAATTAAGCCTTGAGCAGTACCCTCCACTTAAAAGAGTAAGATTAAGGAAGAGAAGGCCATGCTCAATCTAGGCACAATCACTGTCGGGAAGATAGAGACTCATGATAGAGAGGTGTCGAGGACAGCAGTGAAGGGAAGGACAGTGACCAGTGTCAAAAACTGCAAGAGTCAGGACCCTGAGAGAGCACTCCATACAGTGACTGGGGAGACACCTGATTTCACATGGGCAAGCACTTCATTACCAAAGTACTTACCCAGTCCAAGTATGTCTTAGTTACTGTCCTAGATGCTGACAAGGAAGCCATGAATAGGAAAGACAAGTGGAGACAGAAATGACTGGACAAAAACTCTTTGGTAGTGAAGGTTAGAATGGTAATATAGGGGAAGAGTGAAAGTCACTTTTGTTTCCCATGTAGGAGAAACCTGAGCATGTTATGAAGATAGCAGAGATGGAAGAAGGACATAAGGCAGGGGACAATGTCTTCAGAGGCAACAGGGAGTGAGGATTTATCATATCAAAAGTTTAACTTTCATCAAGAAAACCTAGCAATCCTTTTTTAGGAAACAAAGTATTATGAAATGCTTATTAATAGAAACATTCACTTAATCAAAGTTAGAGTTCAAGGTTAATACAGAAAGCAGTACATGCAGGAATGTGGACTGTCAGGGCTGCATTGAGATAAGCAGTCACCGAGCCCAGTTACTCACTAAACAAAGAACAAAAGGAAGTTTGAGGATGGCAATCTCATTAGTGGCCCAGCCAAGCTTAGAACTCAGTTCTCCACTCAAGACGTCACTTGTAGCTAAACCATTATCATCAAAAGTCAAACTGGAGGCAAAGCAGAGAGGTTTGGAGGCTGAAGCAGGATAAGATGAAAAAGCTCTCCTTTCTCATCCTATTATACTCTTCCACTGTCCTCTTTTCACTTTACTTAATCACTATCCTAATTTCCTTATAAAAATCTCAATTTTCCCCTGATAAAAACCATCAACTTCACATTCTAAATCTGGAGTGCTGGCTAGGCCTGATCAGAACCTGAGGAAAAAGAACAATATGTGCTCCTATGTACATTTATCAGAACACTCACCTGTCTTTTAATCAACTGGAAAATGCTAGTAAAAGCCCTACCCTACAATCAAGACACATGACTCTCTATTTAAAAGTTTGAGTTACCCAATCTGTCTGCCCTCACACTATTTACTACCCTCATCAACATGCCCTGCAGGGGATGTGATGGTTTCAAGGGCCTGGGAACCCCAGGCTGTTTGAAAACCACTCTCGCTGCACAAAGAAATGCAAGGGTATGATAACAACATCTTGTACTTATTAAAATTTTTGGTATTTGTTCATTGTGGAGTTTTTGCATTAATTTTGATTTTTAAAAATACTGCAGTACACTATTGTTTATCTTGATTATTAAGGTTTTTGCCCTCCCCACCTTTAAATTCCTGTGTTCAAGGTGAATGTCTCACTCTAATCCTGGCTCTGCCATGTCTGTCTGGTGCATGGTCACAGTCTGATCCACTCCTATCAAAGCACTGCTGAGTGCTCCAATTATAATTTTCATTAAAAAAAAAATCCACACTGTGCTGATTTAATTTTTTTCTTCCCTTGTCACTTTTCTATGTGTAGTGCATATAAGTCTCCTGGAATGTACATATGTTAGATGGATTTAACTCCAAGAGAAGCCTCGTAAAGAGGGAACAAGAGGATATAAAATCCACAGATGCATTCACCTCGATCCACATCCTCCAAACACTCCACCATCCTCTCATTTTCCCAACCTCTGTCTCATTCACTCCCAAAGCTTCTTCTGATCCTTCATGATAAAAGCATGCAAGAAGGTGACTTATAAATGTCAATTGTTCTTCAACATATATCCTGGTGAAAATGCTCCAAGAGGAAGCAGATGGTAACACCAGAGGTGAAATGATCTCCATGACCACTGATTCATCCACATGCCTATTGGCTGCATACTTCTAAGCCCATGAGAGGCAGCGAGAAGGAGGTAAGAGATGTGATTATAAATGTAAAGTGCAATAAAACTTTAGGGCCAGTCCCTCATCACTCTGGATTGTCACCAGCTTTTCTGCCTCAAAGCCTTAGGGGAAACACAGTTCACAGATGTGCTTCAGTGGATGAGGTATCTACACCATCTAGGACAATCCTTTGCTAACAGCCCAGGAGACAAGCTTAAAGAGGGGAAGTGCCTGCTTTCCACCTAACAGCTGCAAAACTGTAGGGTGAGGATTCATGCCAGGTGTTCTGATTCCTAATTCAGTGTTCTCACTACATTATTCTAAACCCTAAAAGTGTTTGTAGAATGAAAACTATTTGGTTGACTTTGGAAGTTTTATTGACTTTGTTTTTTTTTTTTTTTTTTTTTTTTTTAAATTTTATTTTATTTTTAAACTTTACATAATTGTATTAGTTTTGACAAATATCAAAATGAATCCACCACAGGTATACATGTGTTCCCCATCCTGAACCCTCCTCCCTCCTCCCTCCCCATACCATCCCTCTGGGTCGTCCCATTGACTTTGGAAACACACTTGGCCTAAACCCAGACAAAAATCTTTGAATTTAAAAAAAAGTATTCCCATTTCTTTTTAAAAATTTTTATTTATTTATTTTAATTGGAGGCTAATTACTTTACAACATTGTAGTGGTTTTTGCCATACATTGACATGAATCAGCCATGGGTGTACATGTGTTCCCCATCCTAAACCCCGCTCCCACATTCCTCCCTATCCCATCCCTCAGGGTCATCCCAGTGCACCAGCCCCAAGCACCCTGTATCATGCATTGAACCTGGACTGGCAATCTGTTTCACATATGGTAATATACATGTTTCAATGCTATTCTCTCAAATCATCCCACCCTTGCCTTCTCCCACAGAATCCAAAAGTCTGTTCTTTACATCTGTATCTCTTTTGCTGTCTTGCATACAGGGTCATTGTTACCATCTTTCTAAATTCCATATATATACATTAATATGCTGTATTGGTGTCTTTCTTTCTGACTTACTTCACTCTGTATAATAGGCTCTAGTTTCATCCACCTCATTAGAACTGATTCAAATGCATTCTTTTTAATGGTTGAGTAATATTTCATTGTGTATATGTACACCAGCTTTCCTATCCATTTGTCTGCTGATGGACATCTAGGTTGCTTCCATGTCCTGGCTATTATAAACAGTGCTGTGATGAACATTAGGGTACATGTGTCTTTTTCAATTCTGGTTTCCTCAGTGTGTATGCCCAGCAATGGGATTGCCGGGTTGTATGGCAGTTCTATTTCCAGTTTTTTAAGGAATCTCCACACTGTTCTCCATAGTGGCTGTACTAGTTTGCATTCCCACCAACAGTGTAAGACGCTTCCCTTTTTTCTGCACCCTCTCCAGCATTTATTGTTTGTAGACTTTTTGATAGCAGCCATTCTGACTGGTGTGAGATGGTACCTCATTGTGGTTTTGATTTGCATTTCTATGATAATGAGTGATGTTGAGCATCATTTCATGTGTTTGTTAGCCATCTGTATGTCTTCTTTCAAGAAATGTCTGTTTAGTTCTTTGGCCCATTTTTTGATTGGGTCGTTTATTTTTCTGGAATTGAGATGCAGGAGTTGCTTGTATATTTTTGAGATTAATTCTTTGTCCATTGCTTCGTTTGCTATTATTTTCTCCCATTCTGAAGGCTGTCTTTTCACCTTGGTTATAGTTTCCTTCGTTGTGCAAAAGCTTTTAAGTGTAATTAGGTCCCATTTGTTTATTTTTGTTTTTATTTCCAATATTCTGGGAGGTGGGTCATAGAGAATCCTGCCATGACTTACGTCAGAGAGTGTTTTGCCTATGTTCTCCTCTAGGAGTTTTATAGTTTCTGGTCTTCCATTTAGATCTTTAATCCATTTTGAGTTTATTTTTGTGTATGGTGTAAAAAAAGTGTTCAAGTTTCGTTCTTTTACAAGTGGTTGACCAGTTTTCCCAGCACCACTTGTTAAAGAGATTGTCTTTTCTCCATTTTATATTCTTGCCTCCTTTGTCAAAGATAAGGTGTCCATAGGTGTGTGGATTTATCTCTGGGCTTTCTATTTTGTTCCATTGATCTATATTTGTGTCTTTGTGCCACATACTGTCTTGATGACTGTAGCTTTGTAGTATAGTCTGAAGTCAGGTGGGTTGATTCCTCCAGTTCCATTCTTCTTTCTCCAGATTGCTTTGGCTGTTCAGGGTTTTTTGTATTTCCATACAAATTGTGAAATTATTTGTCCTAGTTCTCTGAAAAATACCATTGGTGGCTTGATAGGGATTGTATTAAATCTATAGATTGCTTTGGGTAGTATACTCATTTTCACTAAATTGATTCCTTCAATCCATGAACATGGTATATTTCTCCATCTATGTGTGTTCTCTTTGACTTCTTTCATCAATGTTTTATAGTTTTCTATATATATGGTTTTTTTTCTTTAGGTATATTTATTCCTAAGTATTTTATTCTTTTCATTGCAATGGTAAATGGAATTGTTTCCTTAATTCCTCTGTTTTCTCATTGCTATTGTATAGGAATGCAAGGGATTTCTGCATGTTAATTTTATATCCTGCAACTTTACTATATTCATTGATTAGCTCTAGTAATTTTCTGGTGGAGTCTTTAGGGTTTTCTATGTAGAGGATCATGTCATCTGCAAACAGTGAGAGTTTTACGTCTTCTTTTCCAATCTGGATTCCTTTTATTTCCTTTTTCTGCTCTGATTGCTGTGGTCAAAACTTCCCAAACTATGTTGAATAGTAGTGGTGAGAGTGGGCACCTTTGTCTTGTTCCTGATTTTAGGGGAAATGCTTTCAATTTTTCACCATTGAGGATAATGTTTGCTGTGGGTTTATCATATATGGCTTTTATTATGTTGAAGTATGTTCCTTCTATGCCTTCTATCTGGAGGGTTTTTTTTATCATAAATGGATGTTGAATTTTGTCAAAGGCTCTCTCTGCATCTATTGAGATAATCGTATGGTTTTTATTTTTCAATTTGTTAATGTGGTGTATTACATTGATTGATTTGCAGATATTCTCAGGCAAGAATACTGGAGTGGTTGCCATTTCCTTCTCCAGAGGATCTTCCCAGATCAGGGATCGGACCCACCCTTCTGCATTGGCAGGTGGATCCTTTACCACTGAGCCATCTGGGAAGCCCTGTACCACTAACGTAGTTGGAAGATAAAATCGTAGCTTAAGTGCTCTTTTGGAGATAGGTCTATATAGTCAAAGCTATGGTTTTTCCAGTAGTCATGTACGGATGTGAGAATTGAACTATAAAGAAGGCTATGTGCCAAAGAATTGATGCTTTTAAACTGTTGTGCTGGAGAAGACTCTGGAGAGTCCCTTGGATTGCAAGGAGATCAAACCAGTCAATCCTAAAGGAAATCAGCCCTGAATATACATTGGAAGGACTGATGCTGAAGCTGAAGCTGAAGCTGAAGGTCCAATACTTTGGCCACCTGACTCCTTGGAAAAGATGCCGATGCTCAGAAAGATTGAAGGCAGGAGGAGAAGGGGATGACAGAGGATGAGATGGTTGGATGCCATCACCAACTCAATGGACATGAGTTAGAGCAAACTCTGAGAGATGGTGAGGAACAGGGAGGCCTGGTGTGCTACAGTCCATGGAATCACAAAGAGTTAGACATGACTGAGAGATTGAATAACAACTTCCTTATGCACGCTGTCAGAGTTTTTCCTCCCTAAACCTCGTCTCACCTCCCACTAGTTCATCTCTATCATGCTCCCTAATTACTTCCTTTACAGAAGGCATCATTGTCATGCTTACCTATCTGTGCACTTGTTTATGCTCTCTCTTCGGCATGGACCATAAACCCAGTAAGCACCAATACTCTGTATATCATTTTCACCTCCAAATCCTATTCTTGCACATAATAAATGCAATAAGTATTTGCTGAAGAAGTAAGTGAATGATGGAAGCCTCTAGTTCTCAAAGTTTCCACCTTTCAGCTCCATGTTCTCTATTTACCTTCTCTTGCCCATCTCATCCTCAAAAAAAGAGAAAGACCTCTCTGTCTCTCAAGACAGGTTCTTAGCATTTGAGACTAGTTAATAGCATCAAGTAAAAGGGAAGAAGTTGACTCTGACTTACTGGTGGCTCAGTTCTCTTATTTCACACGACTTGAAGCACCATTCTTTGGCCAGCTTTTCTTGTTGGGATGCTTCTTCCAAAAACACTATCTTTAAAAAAAAGAAAGAAAGAAATGATAAATTAATGAACCATGGCCATTTGTTGTTATTAAATGTCTAAATTTTTCAAGGGACTATCCCATAGCTGAACTAATTTTAAAGGGTATTTGACACCAAATGGGATACAGATTAGGGGTAAAGACAGAGATTTGTCTTTGTTTGTCCAAAGAAATAAACTGCATGAAATTTCTCCTTTTCTGCCATTCTATAGATATAAGTAAGACTTCAAAAATTCTAATTTTAAGATACAGGGTATTAAAAATGGATAATTGATGTCTATTTCTGTTCACCCCCACAAAATGATTAAGGGAAACAATTGTTTATAGAAAGCACCTCAGTGCTGATGAATGAGAGATTTTTGTTAGGCTATTATAGGGAACCCAAGCCCAGAACACAAAAGGAGTACATCGTAAGGCAGTTTATTAACAGTGAATATAACTGCATGTGATAACTGCCTGACAATGGAGTCTTAGCATGAACTATGTTGATGTTCTGATGCTAGACATCCATTGTAAAGAGGTCTGCCATATTTTCTAGTATTGTGCATGAAACACTAACAGAATGATCTCTCACATGGGGCTTGTGAGTCCATGCACAATAGGTGAGAAACCTTGGACGGGTCTCAATCTCTCTTGGTCTGGTTTTCACATCTGCAAACTGAGGCTAACATCAGTACATACTTCACAAAGTGACTGTGAAGATCAAATATTCTTAATTTTTATTAAGAAGTTAGCCCATCCCTGGAACATGTTAAATGCTAGATACATTATTTTCTACTGTTTATTCTTTTTAAGTAGAGTGTGATTGCTTTCTCTATAAAAGTGGATTGTAAAGCAAGAAAAGACAAGGAAAAATGAAATATATGTGAACAAAATAACCTGTTTTATGCAATAAACATTATTTTCATATATTTTCACATTAGTGAAAATAAATGTTTCATGGAACATGAAATATTGAAAATACTTAAAGAAAATGTATCTAGACAATTAGAAGCCAGACAATGTTGTGCAGGAAAGTTTGTGGAATAAAAAAATAAAATAAATACTGACTTTTCTATTCTTTGATGATATCTTTTTATTAAAAAATAGGGATTTTTATCAGAAGAGAAAATGAAAAATGTAATTCCTACAAATAAGAAAAAGTAAATTGATGATTCCAAAAATATTTTTGAATCAATAAATCAAAGCAGATATAAAGTTAATTAAAAATCACAAAAACAGAACTTATTAGTATATCCCAGAGCTGATCTACCATTTACCATTATCAAAAAAAAAAAGGAGGGAGGGAAGGAGGGAGGGAGGAAGAAAATTTTTGTAAAGTTCTACATTCATACATTTGAAACAAATACTTTTCAGGAAAATATAAATGGTCAAAATTTATTCTGGAGATATAGGAAAACTGAATGAACCAGTAATTCTATGAGAAACTAAGGAAAATTTACTAACCATTTAGGGAAGCTCATGGTTCAGAACCATGCTGTCTAATAGAAATAAAATGCCTATCACAAATGCAAGCCACATTTATAATTTTAAGTTTTCTAATACCTACACTAAAAGCATAAAAGTATAAAACAGTAAAATTAATTTTAATGACATGTTTTATTTATCAACATAGGTGGCCATGGTAAAAGATTATCATGTCAATATAAAATCAACATAAAAATTTTTAATTTTACTTTTTTTCATATTTAGTCTTTAAAATCCAAGGTATGTTTTATATTTAAAATATATTTCAATCTGGTTGATAAATTTTCTTTAGAAATACTTAATCTATATATTTTGACTTTACATAATCTACAAAACATAGACTCACATAACCAGGTTGTCCTTAAAAGACTGCAACACTGAAGATAAGTATCAATTTTTAATGAGAAATTAAATTTAAAATAAAGATAAAATTTTAAAGTTCAGCTCCTCAGTCATATTAACCACATTCAAGGTGCTTATTATACCATATTAGATAGCACACAGAGAATTTTATGACAAAGCTCTTTCCAGCTTACAAAGAACATATAATGTCTGTGCTAAGAGTTCCAGAGCATGGAAAACAATGGACACCTCTTTATTTCTACAAAGCTACCACAATCCTCATACTAAAACCTGACAATACACACACATATACGTAAAAACAGATACACAGACAGTGAAAATTATTATAACCCAATGCCTCTGTAATATAATTATTAAATAAATAATAATAATATAGATGCAAGGGGCTTCCCTGGTGGAGAATACACAACAGAAGAACTATACAAAAAAGCTCTTAATGACCCAGATAACCACAATGGTGTGGTCACTCAGCTAGAGCCAGATATCCTGGAGTGTGAAGTCAAGTAGGCTATAGGAACCATTACTATAGACAAAGCTAGTGGAGGTAATAGCATTCCATCTGGGCTATTTAAAATCTTAAAAACTGATATTGTTATGGTGCTACACTCAGTATGTCAGCAAATTAAAAAAACTCAGCAGTGGCCACAGGACTAGAAAAGGTCAGTTTTCATTCCAATTCAAAGAAGGGCAATGCCAAAGAATGTTCAAACTACTGCATAATTGTGTTCACTTCATATGCCAGCAAGGTAATGTTCAAAATCTTTCAAGCTAGGCTTCAGCAGTACTTGAATCGAGAACTTCCAGATGTATAAGCTGGATTTAGAAAAAACAAAGGAACCAGAGATCAAATACCCAAAAGTCATTATAGAGAAAGCAAGAGAATTCTAGAAAAGCATCTACTTCTGCTTCATTGACTATGCAAAGGCCTTTGACTGTGTGCATCACAACAAACTGGAAATTTCTTAAAGAGTTCGGAATACCAGACCACTGACCTGTCTCCTGAGAAACCTGTATGCAGTTCAAGAAGTAATACAAATGGATATGGAACAATGGACTGGTTCCAAATTGGGAAAGGAGTACATCAAGGCTGTATATTGTCACCCTGCTTATTTAACTTCTATGTACAGTATATCAGGCAAAGTGCTCAGCTGGATGAATTACAACCTGGAATCAAGACTGTAGGGAGAAATATCAAAAACCTCAAATACGCAGATGATACCACTCTAATGGCAGAAAGCAAAGAGGAACTGAAGAGCCTCTTAATGAAGGTGAAAGAGTAGAGTAATAAAAGAGCTAGCTTAAAACTCAACATTCAAAAAACTAAGATTGTGGTATCCAGTCCCATCACTTCATGGCAAAAAAAAGGGGGGGGGGAATGGGAAAATGTGGAAACAGTGACAGATTTTATTTTCTTGGGGTACAAAATCACTGCAGATGGTTACTGCAGCCATGAAATTAAAAGATGCTTGCTCCTTGGAAGAAAAGCTATGACAAACTTAGACAACACATTAAAAAGCAGAGACATCACTTTGCTGACAAATGTCCATGTAGTTAAAGCTATGGGTTTCCCAGTGGTCATGTACGGATGTGAGAGTTGGACCATTAAGATGGCCTAGTGCCAAAGAATTGATCCTTTCACATTGTAGTGCTAGAGAAGACTCTTGAGAGTCCCTTGGATAGCAAGGAGATCAAACCAGTCAATCCTAAGGGAAATCAATCCTGATTATTCATTGGAAGGACTAAATTTGAAGCTTCTATACTTTGGCCACCTGATGCAAAGTGCCGACTCATTGGAAAAGACCCTGATGCTAAGAAAGAGTGAAGGCTGAAGGAGAAGGGGGTGGCAGAGGATGAGACGGTTAGATAGCATCATCGATTCAGTGGACATGAATCTGAGCAAACTCCAGGAGACAGTGAAAGACTGGGAAGCCTGGAGTGCTCCAGTCCATGGGGTCGCAAAGAGTCAGACATGACTTAGTAACCAAACAACAACAGATGCAAAAATAATCCCAATGATATACTGACAATAAAAAGCAAAAATATGTTAAAATAATAATTCAGCATGTATGCAGTATATAAGCCTCAATTACTTCAACCAAGCAAGACACACTTTCAGTGAACTTATCAGTTCAGTTTAGTTCAGTTGCTCAGTCGTGTTCGACTCTTTGCGACCCCTTGAATCACAGCACACCAGGCCTCCCCGTCCATCACCAACTACCGGAGTTCACTCAGGCTCACATCCATCGAGTCAGTGATGCCATTCAGCCATCTCATCCTCTGTCGTCCCCTTCTTCTCCTCCCCCCAACCCCTCCCAGCATCAGAGTCTTTTCCAATGAGTCAACTCTTCGCATGAGGTGGCCAAAGTACTGGAGTTTCAGCTTTAGCATCATTCCCTCCAAAGAAATCCCAGGGCTGATCTCCTTCAGAATGGACTGATTGGATCTCCTTGCAGTCCAAGGGACTCTCAAGAGTCTTCTCCAACACACAGTTCAAAAGCATCAATTCTTTGGCGCTCAGCTTTCTTCACAGTCCAACTCTAACATCCATACATGACTACTGGAAAACCATAGCCTTGACTAGATGGACTTTTGTTGGCAAAGTAATGTTTCTGTTTTCAATATGCTACCTGGTTGGTCATAACTTTTCTTCCAAGGAGTAAGCATCTTTTAAATTCATGGCTGCAGTCACCATCTGCAGTGATTTTAGAGCCAATAAATAAATAAATAAATAAAGTCTGACACTGTTTCCACTGTTTCCCCATCTATTTCCCATGAAGTGATAGGACCAGAGGCCATGATCTTCGTTTTCTGAATGTTGAACTTTAAGCCAACTTTTTCACTCTCCACTTTCACTTTCATCAAGAGGCTTTTTAGTTCCTCTTCACTTTCTGCCATAAGGGTGGTGTCATCTGCATATCTGAGGTTGTTGATATTTCTCCTGGCAATCTTGATTCCAGCTTGTGCTTCTTCCAGCCCAGCATTTCTCATGATGTACTCGTTAAATAAGCAGGGTGACAATATACAGCCTTGACGTACTCCTTTTCCTATTTGGAATCAGTCTGTTGTTCCATGTCCAGTTCTAACTGTTGCTTCCTGACCTGCATACAAATTTCTTAAGATCACCTGCCGGTCAGGTGATCTGGTATTCCCATCACTTTCAGAATTTTCCACAGTTTACTGTAATCCACACAGTCAAAAGCTTTGGCATAGTCAATAAAGCAGAAATAGATGCTTTTCTGGAACTCTCTTGCTTTTTCCATGATCCAGCGGATGTTGGTTCCTCTGCCTTTTCTAAAATCAGCTTGAACATCTGGAAGTACATGGTTCACATATTGCTGAAGCCTGGCTTGGAGAATTTTGAGTATTACTTTACTAGTGTGTGAGATGAGTGCAATTGTGTGGTAGTTTGAGCATTCTTTGGCATTGCCTTTCTTTGGGATTAGAATGAAAACTGATCTTTTCCAGTCCTGTGGCCACTGCTGAGTTTTGCAAATTTGCTGGCATTTTCAGTTCAGCACTTTCACAGCATCATCTTTCAGGATCTGAAATAGCTCCACTGGTATTCCATCACCTCCACTAGCTTTGTTTGTAGTGATGCTTACTAAGGCCCACTTGACCTCACATTGCAGGATGTCTGGCTCTAGGTGAGTGATCACACCATCATGATTATCTTGGTCATGAAGATCTTTTTTGTACAGTTCTTCTGTGTATTCTTGCCATCTCTTCTTAATATCTTCTGCTTTTGTTAGGCCCATACCATTTCTGTCCTTTATCGAGCCCATCTTTGCATGAAATGTTCCCTTGGTGTCTCTAATTTTCTTGAAGAGATCTCTGGTCTTTCCCATTCTGTTGTTTTCCTCTATTTCTTTGCATTGATCACTGAGAAAGTCTTTCTTATCTCTCCTTGCTATTCTTTGGAACTCTGCATTCAGATGCTTATATCTTTCCTTTTCTCCTTTGCTTTTCACTTCTCTTCTTTTCACAGCTATTTGTAAGGCCTCCTCAGACAGCCATTTTGCTTTTTTGCATTTCTTTTCCACAGGGATGGTCTCGATCCCTGTCTCCTGTACAATGTCACAAACCTCCGTCCATAGTTCATCAGGCACTCTGTCTATCAGATCTAGGCCCTTAAATCTATTTCTCACTTCCACTGTATAATCATAAGGGATTTGATTTAGGTCATACCTGAATGGTCTAGTGGTTTTCCCTACTTTCTTTAATTTAAGTCTGAATTTCTCAATAATGATTTCATGATCTAAGCCACAGTCAGCTCCCGGTCTTGTTTTTGCTGACTGTATAGATATTCTCCATCTTTGGCTGCAAAGAATATAATCAATCTGATTTCGGTGTTGACCATCTGGTGATGTCCATGTGTAGAGTTTTCTCTTGTGTTGTTGGAAGAGGCTGTTTGCTATGACCAGTGCATTTTCTTGGCAAAACTCTATTAGTCTTTGCCCTGCTTCATTGTGTATTCCAAGGCCAAATTTGCCTGTTACTCCAGGTGTTTCTTGACTTCCTACTTTTGCATTCCAGTCCCCTATAATGAAAAGGACATCTTTTTTGGGTGTTAGTTCTAAAAGGTCTTGTAGGTCTTCACAGAACCATTCAACTTCAGCTTCTTCAGTGTTTCTTGGTAGGGCATAGACTTGGATTACTGTGATATTGAATGGTTTGCCTTGGAAACGAACAGAGATCATTCTGTTGTTTTTGAGATTGCATCCAAGTACTCCATTTCGGACTCTTTTGTTGACCATGATGGCTATTCCATTTCTTCCAAGGGATTCCTGTGCGCATTAGTAGATATAATGGTGGGCCACATAGCATGGGTGGCTGCAACAGCACACATAGCACGGCTGAGAGGAGCTACCCCACGTCCGAGGTCAGGGACAGAAGCCAAGAGGACCCCATGCCCGAGGGGCAGTGGCCAAGAGGAGTTACCCCACGTCCGAGGTCAGGGGCGGCAGCCAAGAGGAGCTACCCCACGCCGGAGGCCAGGGGCGGCGGCTGGGAGGAGCAACCCTATATCCAAGGTCAGGAGGGGAGGCGGTGAGGAGATATCCCTCGTCCAAGGTAAGGAGCAGTGGCTGCGCCCAAGGTTAAGAGAAACCCAAGAAAGACGGTAGGTGTTGCAAGAGGGCATCAGAGGGCAGACACACTGAAACCATAATCACAGAAAACTAGTCAATCTAATCACACTAGGACCACAGCCTTGTCTAACTCAATGAAACTAAGCTATGCCCTTGGGGCCACCCAAGACGGGCAGGTCATGGTGGAGAGGTCCACTGGAGAAGGGAATGGCAAACCACTTCAGTATTCTTGCCTTGAGAACCCCATGAACAGTATGAAAAGGCAAAATGATAGGATACTGAAAGAGGAACTCCCCAGGTCGGTAGGTGCCCAATATGCTACTGGAGATGAGTGGAGAAATAACTCCAGAAAGAATGAAGGGATGGAGCCAAAGCAAAAACAATACCCAGCTGTGGATGTGACTGGTGAAAGAAGCAAGGTCTGATGCTGTAAAGAGCAATATTGCATAGGAACCTGGAATGTCAGGTCCATGAATCAAGGCAAATTGGAAGTGGTCAAACAGGAGATGGCAAGAGTGAACGTCGACATTCTAGGAAACTGAACTTATAGCTGATGTTAAATAGTTATGCAAGGGCTCTACTCCTCAGAGACCATTGGAATAAATCCATCTGCCTTCTTTTCTGTTTCTTTCAGTCAACATGTAAACTTGAATTCACCTACTTCTCAAATACACAGCAGGGATCCTGATCTATACCATTATCTTCATAAAGCTCTGTACTAGTACCTTGTTCCTGACCTGCTCCCACCACTCTGCACTCCACTATGACCTCTTGCTGCTGCTGCTGCTGCTGCTGCTAAGTTGCTTCAGTCGTGTCCGACTCTGTGCGACCCCATAGATGGCAGCCTACGAGGCTCCCCTGTCCCTGGGATTCTCCAGGCAAGAACACTGGAATGGGTTGCCACTTCCTTTTCCAATCCTCTTGTTACTGCCCATCCATAAATAGCAAATTCCTCTGTCTTCAATATCTCCTCTGAGTTTCTCCCTCCTGATAACTGGGGCTTTTCTCTGAGGACATGGCCTCCCCTACACTTCTCAAATGGCAAGTATTCATATATCAGGGTCAGGCAGTGAGTTTCCATACCCACAATGGCCATTTCTAAACCATGTTTCCTGCAGCTTTTTGCAAACCTGCAACGCTCCTTTAAGACCTGCTCCTTTTGGCTTTCAAAGCATTCTTCCTCTCTTTGTTCTTCTGCTTTACCAGCCCTTCTCTCACTGTTCCCATCTGTTAATGCCTGCCCCACACTCCTTCTGTCCACTGCAAGCCCTGCCTTTACTCCTTATAATATCAACATGGACAATCCTTTCAAGATCATAGGACTTATTTCCATTAACTCATTTTCAGTGACCTGTTTATGAACACATGAAATTTATGAACTTCACATCATGGCTACAGCTCAGGCATTTTCATAACCTTAAATGCCCTACTTCTAAAACCACAGAATCACACAACTGACCACCATTTCCTCTTTTTCCTGTCTGCCATTTCAGCTATTCCAAACAATCATCCACCTTAAAAAGCCTTCCCTTTCCGTTCTCCTCTCTACTTTCCCCCAGTCCATCAACCGTCTTCTTTTGCCAATTTGGATTCTACCAGCTATTATTTTATATTTCTTATATCTTTTAGTTGACACACATATAGTAAATGTTTAATCCTGACTACAACCAGCCCTACTTCTCTGGGTTGCACCCAAGGAGTCAAGCAGCACTGCAGCAAGCACACCATACAGCAGATGGAGTATCCATAGTTATCAAGCTTGAAGGTGCTCCAACCAATGTCTGCACCTTGCTCCCTATGACATTTCTCTAGCCCTGTCTTTACTGTCAATAAAACTGACTGACAGCCTAAATGCTTATCCACTGATAGATTATTAGAAGTATTTTTTGGTAATAGATTAATACACAGTTTTTTAATAGAATAACTCAAAAGGAGTTCAAAGAATTGAGGGCTATTGGTACAACAAAACCCATCCCATTCCCATCTTCTTGATTTATGTGAAAATGTTTCTTACATCTATAAAAATGAAAAAAATAAGAAAAACATTGATACTGCTTCTGTTTAATTCTACCAACAAGTAACACTCATCCATAGATACATTATGTAGGTTGGAAGAAAAAACAGCCTTTTTGTACTTTTACATTTAACAAATTACTTTTCAAAATGTGTGATATACTTTTAAAATGTTCCTTATGGTCCCAAGAAATTTAAAATATTTAAATTTATGCACAGAAATTTTATTGCAATGGTCGATCAATAAAAGAGTTAAAAGTGTAAAACTATACTATATTAGCACAAACTGTAAGGAAAGGAGAATAGAATTAGTAATTCTAGAAGAAAAAGGGTCTATATAGCATTTCAGATTATTAATAAGGAGCTAATTCATGATTTTTAGAAAAAGAGATTAAGGTAGATATCAAATCACTATGTTTTGATTCCATCAGACATATTTTAAAAAGTAATAGCATAGCTTAATTTTAACATGCATATATCTATAATGCTAAAAATTATAAGCTTTATATGTTTCCAAATTTAATAAAAACTATATGTATCAACTTTTAAAAATGCAAAAGCATATAGGTTTTTTCAAAATTATTTTGGGAGCATATTAGTAAAAAAAACCATGAAGAGTATTTCTCTAGTCAACTCATGTTCCAGCCCTCCACCATGATAATTTAAAATCTCCCTCTCTTCAAACCTCTTACTCGTCTTACCCCCAAATATATTTATCAAACATTTGCAATAGTTAAAAAATGCAAATAATTTCAAAGTAGTCAAATAAGAGATTGGTTAAATATAACCAAACTGCAGCAATTAAAAGTATCACTGAAGACATACTTATTGAATTATTCTCAATACGATCTTAAGATTTTTTTTAAAATGCAACTTACTAGGTAACATATGATAACAATTTTTTGATAACAATAGTGTGTGTGTGTAAGTGAGTGCTATGATGAAAAATAAAGCAAAGTAAGTGGATAAAGTATGATGTGTGATGAGATGTTCTCTGAAATATGATGTTTAAGCACTGATTTGCATGAAGGGAATAAACCACTTACATATTCTTAGAAGAACATTCCAAGCAGAGGGAACAGCCAGTACAAGGACCCTGATATGTATATTTGAGTTAAATTTAAATTAGATGCTTGCCCTGTTTGGAAACACCAGGAAGAAAAGTAAGAATACAGTACAAAGACTAGAAGAAAAAGTGGTAAAAAAATCAGATAGAGGAGGCAGCAAGGGGCTTTGTAGGTCATAGCCTTGAGTTTTGCTTTTAGGAAACCTCTAAAAATATTTTGGAAAATGAATGTGGAAAACTTATAAAATATCTTTGATATTGCCTATATGGGGCAATGGCCCTCTTGTCCTGGTGTTACCTGGGCTTATGTGGCCATTCACATCATTGACTCAGATCATTCACCAAGAGTGCCTATTAAGACCCACCACCTTCCTCTTCACAGGCCTCAGTCTAGGTGGGCTGTCAAGCAGATATATAAGTCATTAAAACCCAAGTTTCAAAAATCATAGCTGGTGCCAATTGGGCAGAAACCTTCTCATCCGACCCCTTGTTTTTCAAATGAGAATACTGAATCCCTTTTGTTAAGCAAACAACTCCAAGTGCACTCTTAATGGAAACAGGGACTATTTAGGATGAATAATAATGAGAATGTCAGAAATACTAAAGCCAAAAGCAGATGAGTAATGACTGTCAGCTAATGAAAAGAATCTGTGCAAGATAGAGGCTTCAAACACCAGATGGCAAATGTGGGCAAGAGGCTTGTTGCTATGGAACAGAGTAAACTCCTCTTTGGGCCATTGTGAAATAGTTTGGCCATCTAACAAAATAAGGTAATGTATGTTGCATCACAAAATCCACTCTTAGGCATGTTAATGGGAGACAAAAAGCAGATAAAAATGTGAGATCCCAAAGATTTCTGAAGCTTTTGGACAGAGATGAAAATTGCCATATTAGCTCAATTCACATCAAAATGATTAATGGAAAAGAAAGATGAAGTGACATTGCCTTTAAGAAAAAATGTCAGCCTATAAAGGTAGAAACAAGGGAATTTGTGTTATGAATCACCAAAGGATAGCATGAAGGACTTAGATCTTCAGGTACAATATTCTCATTTTACAGATGAGTAAACAGGCCAGGATATGTGACTTGTTCAGAGTCACCAGACAAGGCAGGAGTATCTCCTGGACTTGACCCACCTTTCCTGAGATTCTTCCAGATCTCTACAACTGCTTGTAGGGTACGGAGTTAGAGAAGGCGAGGTTCAGAATAAGAAAGAGACCGGCACTTTATAGGAATAGATCACCTTTTAATGGGGCGAGAAGGGACAGCAGTCAGATTAGTGAGCTGCAGCACTTATCTAAGAAAAGAGTAAGTATATATAGGCATGTATGTGGAAAGCTACTGTCTTAAGGGGGCCTGTTCTCCTCCAACGTTGTTCAGATAGTTGTCTCTTAAATGGCTGGGGCAAGGAATTTTGGAGATCAGCCAGAGGCTGGACCAGCTGGTAGCTGGGCATAATCAACCTGATGCCCATTATTTTTTCTTCCAGTGAGAGTTTTTTGTTTTGCATAGAATGGTGGGGAGGGCCTGGAGGGGAGTTTTAACTCCAAGCTATTTTGACCCATGTAACTTTCCTTTACTGCTTCTCTAATACAGTATAAACCAGGAGTCAGAACACTTTTTATAATAGGTCAAATAGTAAATATTTTAGACTTTGTGGACTGTATTATTTTTGTTTTAACTAGTTAACTCCATCACTGTAGAGCCAAATCAGCCATAGACAAGATGTACAGTATGGCTTTGTTCCAATAAAACTTCACTTACAGAAAATGAAATTTACATTTTACATAATTTTCACTTGTTACAAACTATTCTTATTTTTTAAAACCATTTAAAAATGTAAAAATGGGCAGACAATCTAAATAGAAATTTCTCCAAAGACATATAAATGGACAATAGGCACATGAAAAGATGTTCAACATCACTAATTATTCAGTTCAGTTCAGTTCAGTAACTTAGTCCTGTCTGACTCTTTGAGACCCCATGGACTGCAGCGCTCCAGGCCTCCCTGTCCATCACCAACTCCTGGAGTTTACGCAAACTTACGTCCATTGAGTTAGTGATGCCATCCAGCCATCTCATCCTCTGTTGTCCCCTTCTCCTCTTGCCCCCTATCCCTCCCAGCATCAGAGTCTTTTCCAATGAGTCAACTCTTCGCATGAGGTGGCCAAAGTAGTGGAGTTTCATCTTCAGCATCAGTCCCTCCAATGAACACCCAGGAATGATCTCCTTTAAATGGACTGGTTGGATCTCCTTGCAGTCCAAGGGACTCTCAAGAGTCTTCTCCAACACCACAGTTCAAAAGCATCAATTCTTCGGTGCTCAGCCTTCTTCACAGTCCAACTCTCACATCCATACATGACCACTGGAAAAACCATAGCCTTGACTAGACGGACCTTTGTTGGCAAAGTAATGTCTCTGCTTTTGAATATGCTATCTAGGTTGGTCATAACTTTCCTTCCAAGGAGTAAGCGTCTTTTAATTTCATGGCTGCAGTCACCATCTGCAGTGATTTTGGAGCCCAGAAAAATAAAGTCTGACACTGTTTCCACTGTTTCCCCGTCTATTTCCCATGAAGTGATGGGACTAGATGCCATGATCTTAATTTTCTGAATGTTGGGCTTTAAGCCAACTTTTTCACTCTCCTCTTTCACTTTCATCAAGAGGCTTTTTAGTTCCTCTTCACTTTCTGCCATAAGGGTGGTGTCATCTGCATATCTGAGGTTATTGATATTTCTCTTGGCAATCTTGATTCCAGCTTGTGCTTCTTCCAGCCCAGCGTTTCTCATGATGTACTCTGCATATAATACGCAGGGTGACAATATACAGCCTTAGAAATGCAAATCAAAACTACAATGAGGTGCCACTTCACACCAGTCAGAATGGCTATCATCAAAATGGCTACAAAGAACTAATGCTGGAGAGTCTGTGGAGAAAAGAGAACACTGTTGGTGGGGATGTGAATTGGTACAGCCACTATGGAAAACAGTGGGGAGGCACCTTAAAAAACTAAAAATAGAGCTACCATGAGACCTAGCTTTTGAGTGTGTGGATCACAATAAACTGTGGAAAATTCTGAAAGAGATGGGAATACCAGACCACCTGATCTGCCTCTTGAGAAATTTGTATGCAGGTCAGGAAGCAACAGTTAGAACTGGACATGGAACAACAGACTGGTTCCAAATAGGAAAAGGAGTTCGTCAAGGCTGTATATTGTCACCCTGCTTATTTAACTTATATGCAGAGTACATCATGAGAAATGCTGGGCTGGAAGAAGCACAAGCTGGAATCAAGATTGCTGGGAGAAATATCAACAATCTCAGATATGCAGATGACACCACCCTTATGGCAGAAAGTGAAGAGGAACTCAAAAGCCTCTTGATGAAAGTGAAAGTGCAGAGTGGAAAAGTTGGCTTAAAGCTCAACATTCAGAAAATGAAGATCATGGCATCTGGTCTCATCACTTCATGGGAAATAGATGGGGAAACAATGGAAACAGTGTCAGACTTTATTTTTCTGGGCTCCAAAATCACTGCAGATGGTGACTGCAGCCATGAAATTAAAAGACACTTACTCCTTGGAAGGAAAGTTATGACCAACCTAGATAGCATATTCAAAAGCAGAGACATTACTTTGCCAACAAAGGTCCGTCTAGTCAAGGCTATGGTTTTTCCAGTGGTCATGTATGGATGTGAGAGTTGGACTGTGAAGAAGGCTGAGCGCCAAAGAATTGATGCTTTTGAACTGTGGTGTTGGAGAAGACTCTTGAGAGTCCCTTGGACTGCAAGGAGATCCAACCAGTCCATTTTGAAGGAGATCAGCCCTGGGATTTCTTTGGAGGGAATGATGCTAAAGCTGAAACTCCACTACTTTGGCCACCTCATGCGAAGAGTTGACTCATTGGAAAAGACTCTGATGCTGGGAGGGATTGGGGGCAGGAGGAGAAGGGGACGACAGAGGATGAGATGGCTGGATGGCATCACTGACTCGATGGACGTAAGTCTCAGTGAACTCCGGGAGTTGGTGATGGACAGGGAGGCCTGGTGTGCTGTGATTCATGGGGTCGCAAAGAGTCGGACATGACTGAGAGACTGATCTGATATGATGTGACCTAGAAGTTCCATTCCTAGGCATATATCCAAACAAAACTATAATTTTAAAAGATACACGTACCTCTATATTCATAGCAGCACTATTTACAATAGCCAGGACATGGAAGCAAACTAAATGTCCATTTACAGGTGAATAGATGAAGATGTGGTACATATATACTATGGAATGCTACTCAGTCATAAAAAGACTGAAATAACACAACTGCAGCATCATAAATGGACCTAGAGATTATCATATCAAGTGAAGTAAGTCAGAAAGAGAAAGACAAGTACTATATGATATCACTTATATGTGGAATCTAAAATACAACACAAATTAACTTATTTTTGAAACAGAAACAGATTCACAGACATAGAAAATAAACTTATGGTTACTAAAGGGGAAAGGGGGTGGGATAGGGATAAATTAGGGACTTGGGATTAAAAGATACAAACTACTATATATAAAATAAACAACAAGGTCCTACTGTATAGCATAGGGAACTACGTTCAATATCCTGTAATAAACCATAATGAAAAAGAATATGAAAAAAGTGTGTACACATATGTATTCAGTTTCATATATACACACTATATCACTTTGCTATATACCATAAATTAATACATTATAAATCAACTATACTTCAATAAAAGTAAATAAATTGTTAAAAAAATGTAAAGCCCATATTCAATTCATTGGTTATAGAAAATCAGATAGTGAGCAGGATTTGACCTGTGGGACACAGATTGCCAACTTCTGATGTAGACTCCTAAAAAGATACATGCAAATTAAAATTATATAATTTGAAAACCATTCCAGTGGTTTTACACTAGTATTTCTAAGAAGCTTTATCTTCAATTGGCAATAACTTTTAATGATTTTTCCTTTAATTTCAGAGCCTGATTTGTGTGTGTGTGTGTGCTAAGTTGTGCAGTCATGTCTGACTCTTTGTGACTCCATAGACTGTAGCCCAAGAGGTTCCTGTGTCCATGAGGTTTTCCCAGCAAGAATACTGGAGTGGGTTGCCATTTCCTGCTGCTGCTGCTAAGTCGCGGCAGTCGTGTCCGACTCTGTGCGACCCCATAGACGGCAGCCCCCAGACTCCCCCATCCCTGGGATTCTCCAGGCAAGAACACTGGAGTGGGTTGCCATTTCCTTCTCCAATGCATGAAAGTGAAAAGTGAAAGTGAAGCCTCTCAGCCGTGTCCGACTCCTAGCGACCCCATGGACCGCAGTGCACCAGGCTCCTCTGCCCATGGGATTTTCCAGGCAAGAGTACTTGAGTGGGGTGCCATTGCCTCCAGTGGAAAAACTCTTGGAAAAGTACCAATTTTGGCTGCCCTATAAGCCCCATGTACATAGAAAACATGCACTTTTTGACAGATGAAAAAGTAACTTTAGTAATTTTTCTAAAGTCTACTTAAGACATCACTAATGATTCATTGGTACTTAGTAATTTTTTAATTGGGGAGAAAAAGCAACATATTGGATTGGCCAAAAACTGTGGGTTTTCCATAATATCTTATGGAAAAATGCAAATTTTCTGGCCAACCCAATAATAAAAATATTTAAATGTACTTACTGTGTGCAAGACACTATCCTATATACTTTACACATATCAACTCTCTTACACCTCACCAGAACCCTATGAGGCAGGTATTGTTACTAGCCCCATTTTACAGGTGAGAAAATTGAGGCTCAGAGATATTAAGTTCCTTGCCCAAGATTACATAGCTGGTAGGTGGTAAATGTGAATCACAGTCAGAAATTGACTGTGAACCACAGTCAGCCTCAAGGTAAGAGCAATTAAATGCTATGCTATATATATATTTAAAACTTTCACACATAAATAAAACAACTCTCCTATTTCCTTTCTTTTTTTTTTTTTTATAAAATATTTTATAGTCTTTCCTCTTTCTTCCCTCCCCTTTTTGTAGCCCAGGCTGGTGGGCCTGCTAGGGCCAGGAATATGGAGGCAGTTGGGGCTCAGGGGATAATCAGGACTGAGAAGGCTAATAGGGTCAAGGCAACTGGAACTGGAGAAGCACAGAGTCAAAAAGTCAGGTTAGGTGGACAGAGATGTGGCTGAAGAGATAGCCATCATGGTAATTATACATAAGGGTAATAAGTAGGTATGTAGATACATTGTGAATAATGAGAGCCAGGCTTCTCAGAAAAGAGTTTCAAAGATGGAAAAGGGAGAGGCTAAAACAAACTCTTCTTAAGTGAACAATGCAAATAAACAGAGGAATACAATAAAATGGGAAAGACTAGAGTTCTCTTTGGGCTTCCAAGGTGGTGCAGTGGTAAAGAATCCACCTGCCAGTGCAGGAGATGAGGGTTCAATCCCTGGGTCAGGAAGATCCCCTGGAGTAAGAAATGGCAACCCACTCTAGTATTCTTGCCTGGGAAATTCCAGGACAAAGGGGCCTGGTGGGCTACAACCCATGGGGCCACTAAGAATCGGACATGACTGAGTGTATGCATGCACACACACACACACAGATCTCTTTAAGAAAATTGGAGATACCAAGGGAAACTTTCATGCAAAGCTAGGCACAATAAAGAACAAAAATGGCAAGGACCTAATAGAAGCAGAACAGATTAAGAAAATGTGACGAGAATACACAGAATAACTATACAAAAAGAGCTCTTACTAACCCAGGTAACCATGATGGTGTGGTCATTCACCTAGAACCAGACATTCTGGAGTGTGAAGTCAAGTGGCTCTTATGAAGCATTACTATGAACAAAGCTAGTAGGGGTGATGGAATTCCAGCTGAGCTATTTCAAATCCTGAAAGATTATGCTATGAAAGTGCTGCACTCAATATGCCAGCACATTTGGAAAACTCAGCAGTGGCCACAGGCCTGGAAAAGGTCAGTTTTCATTCCAATCCCAAAGAAAGGCAATGCCAAAGAATGTTCAAACTACCACAAAATTGCACTCATTTCACATGCCAGCAAGATTATGCACCAAATCCCTCAAGCTAGGCTTCAGCAGTATGTGAATCAAGAAATTCCAGATGTACAAGCTGGATTTAGAAAAGGTAAAAGAACAAGAGATCAAATTGCCAATATATGCTGGATCATATACAAATCAAGGAAATTTAAAAAAAAATCTGTTTCATTGACTATGCTAAAGCCTTTGACTGTGTTGATCACAATAAACTGTGGAATATGTGCAATGTGGTCCAGTGTTCCCATCTCACATTACCTGCCTCCTGAGAATCCTGTAAACAGGACAAAAAGCAACAGTTAGAACTGGACATGGAAAAACAGACTGGTTCAAAATTGGGAAAGGAGCATGTCAATGCTGTATATTGTCACTCAGCTTATTTAACTTATTTGCAGCATACATCATGTGAAATGCTGGGTTGGATGAATCACAAGCTGGAATTAAGATTGCAGGAGAAATATCAACAACTTCAGATATGCAGATGATACCACTGTAATGGCAGAAAGTGAAAATGAACGAGAGACTCTTGATGAAGGTGAAAGAGGAGAGTGAAAAAGTTGGCTTAAAAGTCAGCATTCAAAAACAAAGATCATAGCATTCAGTCTTAGCACTTCATGGCAAACAGATGGGGAAACAGTGGAAACAGTGACAGACTTTATTTTCTTGGGCTCCAAAATCACTGCCGATGGTGACTGCAGCCTTGAAATTAAAAGACGCTTGTTCCTTTAAGAACAGCTATGACAAACATAGACAGAGTATTAAAAAGCAGAGATATCACTTTGCCAGCAAAGGTCAATATAGTCAAAGCTATGGTTTTTCCAGTAGTCATGTATGGATGTGAGAGTTGTACTATAAAGAAGGCTGAGTGCTGAAGAATTGATGCTTTCAAATTGTGGTGCTGGAGAAGACACTTGAGAGTCCCTTGGACAGCAAGAATACCAAACAAGTCAATCCTAAAGGAAATAAGTCCTGAATATTCTTTGGAAGGACTGGTGCTGAAGCTGAAGCTCCAATATTTTGGCCACCTGATGCGAAGAGCTGACTCATTGGAAAAGACACTGATGCTGGGAAAGATTGAGGGCAAGATAAGGGGTGACAGAAAATTAGATGCTTGGACGGTATCACTGACTCAGTGGACATAAGTTTCAGCAAATTCTGGGAGATAGTGAAGGACAGGGAAAACTGGTGTGCTGAAGTCCATGGGATCGCAAAGAGTCAGAAACAACTTAGTGACTGAACAACAACAAAACAACCTGTTTCATACTGGATTTGAATTGGAGGTATTTGTGTCAACTAGTGATTTTTAATTTAAGTAGACCAATAAATAAGTACATGTATGCACACACATGTGCAGATAGATCTAAGAAGGATATATATACACACAGGTGTATATACACATGCACAAGTGTATGTATACATACATACACACACACAGGCTCTGCTTACGACATATTACTTTTCAAAAATATCAAAATCTATATCATATCAAATGCTCACACTGGTAATCTGTGGAACACCTAAATGACCAAGAAGAAAAATATGCATGTATGTGTGTCTGTCAATGTATGTATTTCCCAGCTTTATCTGCTAAGTTCAGTTCAGTCGCTCAGTCATGTCTGACTCTTTGCGACCCCATGAATCACAGCACGCCAGGCCTCCCTGTCCATCACCAACTCCCGGAGTTCACTCAGACTCACGTCCATCAAGTCAGTGATGCCATCCAGCCATCTCATCCTCTGTCGTCCCCTTCTCCTCCCGCCCCCAATCCCTCCCAGCATCAGAGTCTTTTCCAATGAGTCAACTCTTCGCATGAGGTGGCCAAAGTACTGGAGTTTCAGCTTTAGCATCATTCCTTCGAAAGAAATCCCAGGTCTGATCTCCTTCAGAATGGACTGGTTCGCTATTTCAAATCCTGAAAGATGATGCTATGAAAGTGCTGCACTCAATATGCCAGCAAATTTGGAAAACTCAGCAGTGGCCACAGGACTGGAAAAGGTCAGTTCTCATTCCAATCCCAAAGAAAGGCAATGCCAAAGGATGCTCAAACTACAACACAATTGCAGTCATCTCACAAACTAGTAAAGTAATGCTCAAAATTCTCCAAGCCAGGCTTCAACAATACATGAACCATGAACTTCCAGATGTTCAAGCTGGTTTTAGAAAAGGCAGAGGAACCAGAGATCCAATTGCCAACATCTGCTGGATCATGGAAAAAGCAAAAGAGTTCCAGAAAAACATTTCTGCTTTATTGACTTTGCCAAAGCCTTTGACTGTGTGGATCACAATAAACTGTGGAAAATTCTAAAAGAGATGGGAATACCAGACCACCTGACCTGCCTCTTGAAATATTTTTATGCAGATTAGGAAGCAACAGTTAGAACTGGACATGGAACAACAGACTGGTTCCAAATAGGAAAAGGAGTACGTCAAGGCTATATATTGTCACCCTGTTTATTTAACCTATATGCAGAGTACATCATGAGAAACGCTGGGCTGGAAGAAACACAAGCTGGAATCAAGATTGCTGGGAGAAATATCAATAACCTCAGATATGCAGATGACACCACCCTTATGGCAGAAAGTGAAGAGGAACTCAAAAGCCTCTTGATGAAAAAGAAAGAGGAGAGTGAAAAAGTTGGCTTAAAGCTCAACATTCAGAAAACGAAGATTATGGCATCCAGTCCCATCAGTTCATGGGAAATAGACGGGGAAACAGTGGAAACAGTGGCATACTTTATTTTTTTGGGCTCCAAACTCACTGCAGATGGTGATTTCAGCCATGAAATTAAAAGACGTTTACTCCTTGGAAGAAAAGTTATGACCAACCTAGATAGCATATTCAAAAGCAGAGACATTACTTTGCCAACAAAGATCCGTCTAGTCAAGGCTATGGTTTTTTCCAGTGGTCATGTATGGATATGAGAGTTGGACTGTGAAGAAGGCTGAGTGCCAAAGAATTGATGCTTTATTTGCTAAAGGGGCCTTTAAACAATGACATCCTGTATTAATCAGCACCCCTAATGCTCAGATATTGGTTTTAATATATCATTCTCCACTAGAAAAACCAGAATGACACTAGAAGTGGAGCAAAGAAAGTGCAAGATAAATCTGGAATAAAACTGTGTCAAAAAGTGAGGAAGTGCTAAAGATACAAAAGGAGCCTCTTGAAGAAGCTCCTGCTAGCCAAATACAGGCCAATTTGAGCATCAAAATATTGAATTAAAACCCAGTGAATAAAATAGGAATCTATGAATCTAAATAAATGAATTAAGAATGGAGTGCTCTTCCCTACAGTAAAATACATATGGGAGGAATGAAGGAATTAGAAAATGAATGTTGGGCAGCCATCACTGTAACAAATGATTCACATAAAAATCACAGATGAACATTAAAGCTAGTGGGTGAAAATTTGTTGACGAATAGGATATTTACATAATTTCAAAGTATCTCCCACAAAATTCAGTTTACAGAGAAGAATATTAACTTTGTGGTGGATAAATCTGGTATATACCGCCTTAATCAAGTGAACAAAGTTAACATCAAGAATAATGGAACAAAATCAATGTCATATGCCTCTTGATATAATGCACTGAGAACACTGCATCATTCCTACCAAAAAATGCATGGCATGAAGAAACATCAGGAAAACCCAAATTGAAAGATACTCCTAAAAAAATAAACAAAACTATTCTGTATTCTCGATGATTATCTGGGACATGAAGGACAAAGAAAGACTTAAGGCTTGCTCCAGATGGAAAGCAACTAAAGAAACATGACAGTTAAAGGCAACTGTGACTCTGGAGTGGTTCCTGAACCAGAAGGAAAAAAAAAAGTATCAAGAATATTATAGGGCCAATGGGCAAAGTTTGAATGGATCTGTGGATTACGTAGTAGCTATATCTATGTTAATTTCTTCATCTAGATGGTTGCACGTGACTATGTAGAACAACATCCTTATTATTTTTTTTTTTAGGAAATACACACTGAAGTATTTAGACTTGAACAGGATATATGTAACTTACTCAGAAAAAATATGTATGTGTATATGTATAGCTATATATATCTAGAGAGAGTGGGAAAGAACTATGAAGCAGATATGGTAAAATGTGAACATTAGGAAATGTGGAAGCTTATATGTGAGATATTTATACTATTCCTGTAACTTTTAAAATAATTTTGCAATGACTTAAGTTTAAAAATTTTAACTAAAAACTTAAACAGTATATTCGTTTAGAAACACAAATACTTAAAAACTATAAGGGAAAGTAAGGACATGATAACATAAAATTTAGGATAGTGATTTCACCAGAGTGGAAGGAAAGAAAATGGGATGGGGAGGATTATAGACTTCAAAGATAACAGAAGGGTTCACCAAGTCTTCACTCATTACACTTCACAGAAACATTATAAATGTTCTTTTCTTATATGAGCAAATATATGAGCAAAAACAAATTCTCCACTCATATTAAATGTTATTTTTTTGAACAGCAAAATCTGTATCATATGAAATGCTCGCGTTGGTAATCTGTGGAAAACCCAAAATGACCAAAAAGTAAAATTACTAAAATTACAAGCAATGAGAAAACAGAATGACACAGATGCAACATTTATAGTATTCAGATGCTTGTAATCTAAAATGATTGTATTTGTCCCTTGTTTTTACAAACAGCAATATGTGAAACAAACTTTACATGCCCCTGATAGTTTGTGAATACTTTGGGGGTACAAACTCTTACTCCCTAATTTATTTGTACCCTGAATTCAGAATCCCTTGATGCCTTAACTAATTTATGGAATAAGGAATCCACTTAGATGGGTGTTTAATCATCACTAAGCACAGAGTCAAATTCACCACAAATCTCAGAGCCAATGTTATGATACATCTGAACTGTAAAACCATTAAACAAGCTAATAATTTCAGCCACTGCCTCACAAAAGGCATCTTCAGAGACAAAGGTCAGCAAGTGGACAACTGACAATGACTTCAGGAAAAGCACCTACTCTTTCTTTTGAAAACTGAAAAGTGATATCAACTGATCTTAAAGTTTATCTCAGCAGACTTCATCACATACGTAGATATGGATAAGGAAATGCAGGCACATATTACCTACACTGGCCTCACAAGCCTGCTCCTTTGATCATTACTTTAAATATAAAATCTGCCTTAGAGACCTGTTGTAGGTTGAATCATCCCCCCAGATTCATATGTTAAAGTTCTAAATGCCTGCTGCTGCTGCTGCTAAGTCATTTCAGTCGTGTCGGACTCTGTGTGACCCCATAGACGGCAGCCCACCAGGCTCCACCATCCCTGGGATTCTCCAGGCAAGAACACTGGAGTGGGTTGCCATTTCCTTCTCCAATGCAGGAAAGTAAAAAGTGAAAGGGAAGTCACTCAGTTGTGTCCAACTCTTCGCGACCCCATGGACTGCAGCCTACCAGGCTCCTCCATCCATGGGATTTTCCAGGCAAGAGTGCTGGAGTGGGGTGCCATTGCCTTCTCCAAATGCCTAGCACCTCAGAATATAGCTAAATTAGAGATGAGGTTTTTAGAGAAGTAATCAAGTTAAAATGAGGTCATTAGGGTGGGCCCTAACTCAATATGACTGCTGCCCATACAAAAAGGGAAAATGTGGACACAGAGACATGAGAGAAGACGATATAAAGAGACACTGGGAGAATATGGCCATCGACAAGACAAGGGGAAAGGCCTGGTTTAAAAGATCCTTCCCTCAGGGCCAGGGAGCCAGGCCTGCCACCTCTTTGATCTTGGACTTCTAGCCTCCAGAACGGAAAGACAATACATTTCTGTTGTTTAAGCCACCCAGCTTGTGGCCCTAGCAAACTAATTCAAGACGCTATGGGAGAAGGGATTATTAGACTGGTCTAATAAATCAACAAAGGAAAAACATTGCAAAACCTCTCTGTCTGTGTTCCCTGTAAGCAGCTCATCTGAGAGGTGATTTAAAAAAAAGTACACTAGACTTAACTAAAAAATCAAGACTCTGCCATTTACTAGCTCTGTGAACAAAGCAAATCCCTTAGCCTCTGATTTACCATTTTTGAAAATATAGTAATATCTGCCACATCTCCTCTTAATGCTATGCTGCTGCTGCTGCTAAGTCACTTCAGTCGTGTCCGACTCTGTGTGACCCCATAGACGGCAGCCCACCAGGCTCCACCATCCCTGGGATTCTCCAGGCAAGAACACTGGAGTGGGTTGCCATTTCTTTCTCCAATGCATGAAAGTGAAAAGTGAAAGTGAAGCCGCTTAGTCGTGTCCGACCCTCAGCGACCCCATGGACTGCAGCCCACCAGGCTCCTCCATCCATGGGATTTTCCAGGCAAGAGTGCTGGAGTGGGGTGCCATTGCCTTCTCCCTTAATGCTATAAAGACAAAATATTTTTAATGGAGATATGTAAAACACTCCATGAACTGTAAAAGTTCTCCATGAAGTATTATGAGTAGCTCTAACTTTTGATATAGTAACCAGAGTGGTATTTCAGGACACAAGTGCTGACTCAGTGTGCTCTGATTTCAGAAAGGATTCTGATGACACCAGAAAGTTAACTTTGTTGAACAAGCTCAAAATAGGTAGATTTGGAGAAATTCATATCTGGATGTCAACTTCTACTCAAAGGGCTGATTAATAGGATGAGGGAAGCATGGCTGGAGAATCTAGAGATATATTACCAAGCTCTGCCCCAGCCATGTACTTATTAATGGCTTATATGTGAAAATAATAACAATTTGGAAGGGACGGTTTGTTCCCTAGATCAAACAATCAAGTTTTAAAAAGATAGCCACAGGCTAAGACTAACAAGATGAAGCTTAACGGGAATGCAAGTAAAATCCAACGTTAATGTTTAAGGAAAATCAAATACACAAGATAAAGATCATAAGACTTGATAAGAGCAAGAATCATGAGTTAATATGAGCAGTGTGGAATAGCTGCCTATAAAAACAGATACTAAGGTCAAATTTGTATAAATACAGGCAGTCCCTGTTTTGCATGATTCTCGTATACACAAATTTCAGGTATTGACATTTAAATGAGCCTCCCAACAACATGGTTCAAATACCAGTTACCCTGATATATTAACTGTGAGTGATTGAATAAAGTACAAACTTGGCTTCTCGCTCTTCATTCCAGAAATCATTATATAACATAACAGATGCTAATCATGATCAACAGGCAATCACATCACTTCTTCCAAAGTGTGCGGTGATTGGCCCCTGTGCATCAGTTCATACATAGACAACAGTGCGTGTAGTTGTAGTGCCTCTTTGTCTTCTAGCAATAAACTTACATGGCATTTTACAAAATGAATATTTGAAAGCGTGAATTACTTAACAACGATGAAGGTGCAAAAGAAAGAAATGAAAAGTGGCAGCAGAAACAGTAAAATTTGAATCTAACATAAATGGAGTTATGGAAGAAACAGCTTACCATCAAGAACATTGGCACTGCCACCATTCAAGATATTCTAGATCTATGGCCCCAGAAGCTTAGCAGAGGTAAACTTAATGACACAAATGAGGATAGTGATTGAAGATGCCTCAGAAGAAACAACACCAGCCAAAAGCTTTATGTTAAAGAAACTCTCAGAAATGTATCTCAGAGATATTCATAACATTCAGAGCTCAAAAGATAAAATGGAGGAAGCTGGTCCAAATTTAAAAAGCAAGATGACAATTTGCAAGACAAAAAATGCTTATTCTGTATTATCAGTTTTATGATATGAAAAAGACAAGCATTGTTCAAACTACTCTTGCTAAGTTTTTTTTTTAAACAAAGAAATAAAACACTTTAATTACCTATGTTTCTAATGTTTTAAATTACAGCATACTAAATGAACACTGGTTTCACTGTTTCTTTCATCTCCGCATGCATTTAGATCTGAAAAAAACAGTTTTAATGTTTTAATGTAAGTTTTTTTTTAGATAAGATGACTTTTATTTATTTTTCTGGCTGCTCCATACAGCACTGTGTCTTAGTTCCCTGACCAGGGATCAAACTCACACCCCCAACAGAAGTTTTAAAAGGTCTCAGAATAATCACAATTTTTCACATTAATTTTTAAGATTACTTGCATGATTTCAGCTTTCAGGGTCCTTCTTTCCATCCTGCTTTATTGTACAAAGTGAAGACTACCTTCTTTTACACTTAGCTTGGAGTATAGTTGATCTTCAGTTGTGGAGGGATGAACTGAATTGAAATGTTTTTACATGAAAATGACTGAAATGTAAGGCCTTGGAATCAAAACATGAGAGTAAATTCTGAATGGAATTGACTATTTTGTCTGAAGGAGAAGTCAAGAAGATTGAAAATAATGAAAAGTCAACATATAAAAAAAACTAGCTTCAATAATGAAATAGTCAGCAAAAGTGTTTTCAAGCTCATGAACAGAAGAAGCTTCTAACAATCAGGACTGGATATAAATGGAACTCAATGACTCACAACGTAGTGAACTCCTCCTAGTTGGAAGTGTTAAGCAGAGGCTGACTGACCATCTGTCAGGGATGTTGTAGCAGAATTTAGTTCCTACACAGGGTGAGAGGGGAGGTTCCATCCAGAGCTCAGATTCTAAACAGCCATGTGGTGACTTTAAATACGTCCACAAATTCTTACACATTCCTCTCTTCAAGAGGTGCCTCGAGGTTCACCAAACTTAGTAATGTGCTTGGAATGAAGCATTCATGATGCTATGTGACTTCTCAAACTGATAAAAAGGACAGCTTCCAATGGCTCTTGCACTCTTGGATTATTATAATGGGAGAAGCCCTGAGGATATTAAGAAGCCCTGGGAGAAGCTCTCATGGGGGGAACCACAGAGTTCTATCCACAACTGTAAGCACCAGCTCACTGTCATGTGAATGAATTTGAACCTTGGAAGTGGATCCCTCAGCTCCAGTCAAGCCAGCAGCCCTGGCCACCATCTTGACTGAGACTTCATGAGAGATCCTGAGCTTAAACTGCTTCTGCATCCCTGACCCCAAAAAACTGTAAGATAGTAAGTTGGTGTTTTAAGCCCCTAAATTTGGGGGATAATTTGTTATGCAGCAATAGCTAACAAATACAATCTATTTTGATCTAAACAATGTATTGTAGTCCAAAGAAGCCTGCTCACAGTTTTGTTTCTTTTCTGTTTCTTTTTTCCTCCCTATCTCTTTTTAATACATTCAAGTGACAATTTCAAAAAAATAGTTTCTATCATTGAAGGGTAAATTATTACCAATAGTATTCTGTTGTAAAAAGTAGAAAGTAGAGAAGGAATCTAAAAATAATTCCTCCCACTCTGGCTGATTATCAACCCACATTCAAATCTGCTGCAAGAGACTAACACAGACCTCACAAATAGGTCTTAAAGTGCTCTTTAGCAGGAGAGAATTTCTTCAACAAATTTATCTCTCTGTCAAAAACGATCAATGAAATAAGGTTGAGCCCTTCTATTTCCTTCAATGTGGTACCATCTGCTCACCCAAACTTAAAGGTCCAGCCCAGACGTCTTCTAAATGGACTCCAGGTTCCAACATCTGACATTGTCCTTGATATCTCATTAGTATTTCTCACAAAGCACTTCAAAGTCAACATATCCAAAACAAATTCCATGATCTTATTCCTGAATCAAGTCCCTTTCCAGAATTGTTCTTCTAGAGAATGAGACCACATCAATTAGAGTGCTATCCAGAAACCTTTGTCATATCGCTCTTACCCCCTGGGAAACCATTAAAACCTCAATGGTTTCCCACTGCTTTTAGAGTCAAGAAAACCATTCAAAACATGGTCTACAGTGGAGTTGGCATCTACCTGCCTCCCAGCCTAATCCCACTTCAGCCAGATCCAACGCTCTGTTCCTCCTTCCCCATCTCTCTCTGCTCCACCACACTGGTTCACCACACTAGTCCCATTTCAGACTCTGTAAGCACCCTGCTCTCCCTACCATTGGGCCTTTCCCTCTGCTCTGCATGGAACACCTTTCCTTTCCTCTTGCCGAATTTATCCCAACTGATTTCTTCTATTTCAGTTTAGCTGTTCTTCCTTAAGAAGCCTTTCCCAGTGAGCTCAAATTCTTCTTGCAACTCCCCCTCATACATATCCCCACCCCCAATTAACAATTCTCAAAGCACTAGGCACCTACTCTTTAGGAAAATACAACATCATGGTTATTAAAGGCATAAATCTAGAACCAGGCTGCCCGCCTTCAATCTTTTCTGGTTGTGTGAATTTGGACAAGTTACTTAAATTCTCTTTGCCTGTGTTCCCATCTATAATGTAGGGATAATAGTTCTGAATATGTGAAAATTCAATGAAACAATATAGGTAAAATACTTAGATTGATGATAGACACATCACAGACATTACATAAGTCTGAGCTATTGTTTTACAACAGTTGCAATTTCACACGTATTCATAATTATTATTTTATTCATATCTGTCTTTACCATTAGATGACAAATTCCACAAAAGTAGAGATGTCTATTTTTACTTATTATCATACCTCCACTTCCTGGGTTGCCATTCCCTTCTCCAGAGGATCTTCCCAACCTAGAGATTAAACCTGGGTCTCCTGCATTGCAGGCAGATTCTTTACAGTCTGAGCCACCAGGGAAGCCTATATAGTACTAGGGAGTTATTTTTGCTGAACAGGATTATGTAGTACTAGGCGAGTCATTTTTGCCAAACAGGATTCTATTAATGCCCCCTCATCCACCCAAGCTATTGCAATTGGTTCATAACAAAAGCACAGGGATAATTACATGTTTTCATGAGCATAGCATTCACTAGTAAAATCTGTGGATCTAATACAACTTTCACTGCAGATAGTGACTGCAGCCATGAAATTAAAAGACTCTTGCTTTTTGTAAGAAAAGTTATGACCAATCTATATAGCATATTCAAAAGCAGAGACATTACTTTGCCAACAAAGGTCTGTCTAGTCAAGGCTATGGTTTTTCCAGTGGTCATGTATGGATGTGAGAGTTGGACTGTGAAGAAAGCTGAGTGCAGAAGAATTGATGCTTTTGTACTGCGGTGTTGGAGAAGACTCTAGAGAGTCCCTGGGACTTCAGGGAGATCCAACCAGTCCATTCTAAAGGAGATCAGTCCTGGGTGTTCTTTGGAAGGAATGATGCTGAAGCTGAAACTCCAGTACTTTGGCCACCTCATGTGAAGAGTTGATTCATTGGAAAAGACCCTGATGCTGGGAGGGATTGGGGGCAGGAGGAAAAGGGGATGACAGAAGATAAGATGACTGGATGGCATCACTGACTCGATGGACATGAGTCTGAGTGAATTCTGGGAGTTGGTGATGGACAGGGAGGCCTGGCGTGCTGCAATTCATGGGGTCGCAAAGAGTCGGACACGACTGAGCGACTGAACTGAACTGAATTGAATACAACTTTCCCATTGTATTTTTATGGAAACCAGAGAATGCTATTTGATGTCATATTTCTTAATTTTAAAGGAGGAAAAAATCTTTATGCTTCATTCTGCTTGTTTAAATCACAATTCATTTCTCTTCATCCGATTTGGTCACTGAGATAGAGCTGTATGAAGTAACAAGATCAGCTTCTACTGGAAATTCGGAGACCTGCACCTGTTCTCAGAGCTAGAAGATACACTTTTTATATGACTATTTTTTCTATCATATGTGGTAAAATTTAAAACCTCTTTGTTTCCGTTTCTCTTCTATCACATTAATAACAAAGACCTTCCTAGTGCCCCTCAAAAATCAAGTGTTTCACAGTTTCTAATTCCAGTGTGAGGTCACTAGCCTGACATGTTTTTCTGGGTCTTTGGTTTAATCAGATTGACTACATATAGAGTTGGATGAAAGAAGAAAAGCAAAATTTTGGTTCCATATGTTGCTGCCAAACAGAACTCCCAAGACTTTGCATCTGTGACTGGGAGGAGATCTTTAAATTAGTTACATCAGGACAGTTAGTACAAAATTTGATTTACAAAGCCTATTTAAAAGTCGATAAGAACATGTAAAGAAATCATGGTGGCCATCTAGAGAATATACATTCAGAGCAGCCAAAGCCAGTCAAATTGCAGCTCTAGGTCCAAAAGAGTAGATGTAAAAAATAAAATCTGAGTCCAGTCAGAAATGTTCCATGTGATTGATATTCCCTCATTTTTCTCCGTTCTCTGCGGAAGCCCTAAATATACCTGACATTAGGTTTCACATGGTTAGCATATTGTGAACTTCATTGAACTGCCTGCTTATTAGCTCAACAAACCCAACTCCTGAAGCTAATATAAGAAATTCAGAACAAGCCCAGCTACTGGTCTTGCAAATCCCTCTCCTGCATGAGAATGGCAGCCATGCGCTGACACTAGCTTAGTTTTTACCACTCCCAAAGCCAATGCCGACTCCCCTGGTTCCAAAGCTGTGACACGGAACAACATAACAGCATCTCTGAAAACTTGAGTCAGTTCAGTTCAGTCACTCAGTCATGTCTGACTCTTTGCAAGCCCATGGACTGCAGCACGCCAGGCTTCCCTGTCCATCATCATCTCCCAGAGCTTGTTCAAACTCATGTCCATCAAGTAATACCATCCAACCATCTCATCCTCTGTCATTCTCTTCTCCTCCTGCCTTCAATCTTTTCCAGCATTAGGGATTTTTTCTAATGAGTCAGTTCTTCACATCAGAGGACCAAAGTATTGGAGTTTCAACTTCAGTATCAGTCTTTCCAATGAATATTCAGGACTGATTTCCTTAAGGAGGAACTGATTTGATCTCCTTGCAGTACAAGGAACTCTCAAGTGTCTTCTTCAACACCACAGTTCAAAACAATCAGTTCTTCAGCGCTCAGCTTTCTTCACAGTCCAAATCTCACATCCATACATGACCACTGGAAAAACCATAGCCTTGACTAGACAGACCTTTGTCGGCAAAGTAATGTCTCTGCTTTTTAATATGCTGTTTAGGTTGGTCATAACTTTCCTTCCAAGGAGTAAGCGTCTTTTAATTTCATGGCTGCAGTCACCATCTGCAGTGATTTTGGAGCCCAAAAACATAAAGTCTGTCATTATTTGAATTGTTTCTCCATCTATTTCCCATGAAGTGATGGGATCGGATGCCATGATCTTAGTTTTCTGAATGTTGACTTTTAAGCCAACTTTTTCACTCTCCTTTTTCACTTTCATCAAGAGGCTCTTTAGTTCTTCCTTTCTGCCATAAGGGTGGTGTCATCTGCATATCTGAGGTTATTGATAGTTCTCCCAGCAATTTTGATTCCAGCTTGTGCTTCATCCAAACCGCATTTCACATGATATACTCTACATATAAGTTAAATAAGCAGGGTGACAATATACAGCCTTGACGTACTCCTTTCCCAGTTTGTAACCAGTCTGTTGTTCCACGTCCGATTCTTACTGTTTCTTCTTGACCTGCATACACATTTCTCAGTAGGTAGGTAAGGTGGTCTAGTATTCCCATCTCTTTAAGAATGTTCCACAGTTTGTTGTAATCCACACAGTCAAAGGCTTTGGTGTAGCCAATAAAGCAGAAATAGATGTTTTTCTGGAACTCTCTTGCTTTTTCAATGATCCAGCGGATGTCAGCTGGATCTCTGGTTCCTCTGCCTTTTCTAAATCCAGCTTGAATATCTGGAAGTTCATGGTTCACATACCGTTGAAGCCTGGCTTGGAGAATTTTGAGCATTACTTTGCTAGCATGTGAGATGAGTGCAATTATGCAGTAGTTTGAGCATTCTTTGGCATTGCCTTTCTTTGGGATTGGAATGAAAACTGACCTTTTCCAGTCTTGTAGCCACTGCTGAATTTTCCAAATTTTCTGGCATAATGACCGTAGCAATATAACAGCATCATCTTTTAGGATTTGAAATAGCTCAACTGGAATTCCATCACCTCCACTAGCTTTGTTCATAGTGATGCTTCCTAAGGCCCACTTAACTTCGCATTCCAGGATGTCTGGCTCTAGGTCAGTGATCACCCCATCATGGTTATCTGGGTCATGAAGATCTTTTTGTATAGTTGTTCTGTGTATTCTTGCCACCTCTTCTTAATATCTTCTGCTTCTGTTAGGTCCACACCATTTCCGTCCTTTATTTTGCGCCTCTCTTTGCATGAAATCTTCCTTTGGTATTTCTAATTTTCTTGAAGAGATCTCTAGTCTTTCCCATTCTATTGTTTTCCTCTATTTCTTTGCAGTGATGGCTGAGAAAGGCTTTCTTATCTCTCCTTGCTATTCTTTGAAACTCTGCATTCAAATGGGTATATCTTTCCTTTTCTCCTTTGCCTTTAGCTTCTCTTCTTTTCTCAGCTATTTATAAGGCCTCCTCAGACAACCATTTTGCCTTTTTGCATTTCTTTTTCTTGGGGATGGTCTTGATCCCTGCCTCCTGTACAATGTCATGAACCTCTGTCCATAGTTCTTCAGGCACTCTGTCTATCAGATCTAATCCCTTGAATCTATTTGTCCCTTCCACTGTGTAATCATAAGAGATTTGATTTAGGTAATACCCAAATGGTCTAGTCGTTTTCCCTGCTGTTGCTAAGTCGCTTCAGTCATGTCCGACTCTGTGTGACCCCATAGACAGCAGCCCACTAGGCTCCTCTGTCCCTGGGATTCTCCAGGCAAGAATACTGGAGTGAGTTGCCATTTCCTTCTCCAAGGCATCAAAGTGAAAAGTGAAAGTGAAGTCGCTCAGTTGTGCCTGACTCTTAGTGACCCCATGGACTGCAGCCTACCAGGCTCCTCCATCCATGGGATTTCCCAGGCAAGAGTACTGGAGTGGGGTGCCATTGCCTTCTCTGCTGGTTTTCCCTACTTCCTTCAATTTAGGTCTTAATTTTGCAATAAAGAGTTCATGATCTGAGCCGCTGGTCTTGTTTTTGCTGACTGTATAGAGCTCCATCTATGGCTGCAAAGAATATAATCAATCTGATTTTGGTATTGACCATCTGGTGATGTCCATGTAGAGTCTTCTCTTGTGTTGTTGAGTAAGAATTGGCAAATTAGTAATCTTACCTGAGTAAAAATTGAGTTGAGTAAGAATTGAGTAAGAATTGGCTAATTATTAATCTTGGAAGGACACGTAATTGCTTTAGAAGGTTTACTGACAAACTGCTAAAATGCCTTAGGAGTTCTCTTTGGTAAACAAAAAGCCAAAAGCAGACAAACTATTGTTGGTCACTGTAAGATTAATAGGCTAAAATTGGTTGTTGAAATACAGAAAAATACGTTGACAAGGAAAAAAAAAAAGCAGACAAAAATTTTATAAGAGACTAGTGAATATATCCTAAGGTTTTCATGTACCCCCAAACATCTGAGTGCCAGTGGTGGTTTAGGTGCTAAGTCATGTCTGACTCTTGTGACAGCATGGACTGCAGCCTGCCAGGCTCCTTTGTCGATGGGCTTTCCCAGGCAAGAATACTGAAGTGGGTAGTCATTTCCTTCTCCATGGGATCTTCCTGACCTAGGACTGAACCCAGGTCTCCTGCATCGCAGGCAGATTCTTTACCAACTGAGCCACCAGGGAAGCCCTGGTACTGGTACCAGGTCAGCATTTAATTTCTCCCAAATCAGAACTGCTGAAAGTAGAGATCTTAGAACCAGACCATATAGATTTACATCATATGCCCTAATTCCATCAGTTTCCAGCTATGTGACCTTGAACAAGTCACTCAAACTGTTGATGACTCAGTTTCCTCATCTGCAAAATGACAATATAATGGTACTTATTTCACAGAGTTGTAATGATTAAACGAGTTAGTATATGTAAAGGTTCAGACTAGTGCCTGCCACACAATATATGCTGCACAATCTTTTACCTTTTTTAGAAATTAACCATTTTCTTACTTATCCATTCCTCAATATTTGCTAAGCACATTCTATCTACCAGTTGATGTGTCCAGCCTAGGGAACGTCATATGAACAAGCCATAAATCCCTGCCCTCAAGGAATTAATAGTCTGGGGCAGCAGCAACACCAGTAAAAAGAAACTCATTTGAAAGCAATACATCTTCTCTTGCTTATAATTTTTTTGTATTTGAAATATAGATAATTTGCAATATTTTATTAGTTTCCAGGGTACAACATAGTGATTCAATATTTTTATAGAATATTCACCATACAAAGCTACTGTAACAGACTGACTGTATTCCCTGTGCTACACATCACATCCCTGTGACTTATTTATCTTATAACTGGTAGTTTATACCTCTTAATCTTCTTTATCTATTTCACCCTTCTCTCCACTCCCTTTATTCTGGCAACCACTAGTTTGTCCTCATATCTGTAAGTCTGTTTCTGTTTTGTTATGTTTGTTTTGCTCTTTTAGATTTCATATATGAGTGAAAGCATACAGTATTCATCTTTCTTTCTTTGACTTATTTCACTAAGCATAATACCCAACAGGTCCATCCATGCTGTTGCAAATGGCAAGATTTCATTCTTTTACCACTAAGTAATATTCCACTGTATATATTTTTATTTATTTTTTTTTGATGTTACTCTATGAATTTTTTTAATTTTTTTAAATTTTATTTTATTTGTAAACTTTACAATATTGTATTGGTTTTGCCAAATTGTATATATTTTTAGCACGTCTTCTTTATACATTCGTCTATGGATGGGCATATAGGTTGTTTCCATATCATGGCTATCATAAATAATACTGCTATGAAGATTGGGGTCATCAATTTTTCAAGAACACTGAAACACTTTATAAATATGCTAAGTGTGGGCTCTTTTCCCAACTTCTTCCTGAGAGTTACTGCATATACAAAAAAGGCAAGAAACTGCATTGAGGTGTTGATGCTGAAGGACAAGATGGGCTCAATGGTTGATTAAGTGATAACTGGCCAGCACACCACCATGCTTTATAAATTCAGACATACACCTCCAGTAAATTACAAATATATTCCAAGTTCATCTGAGAAAGTCATACCTGTGCTCACCAAGGGCCTGTAATAGTGTCCATGGCAAACAAATCATTAGGTATAAAGGTTAGGAAGAAAAATGCCAAGATTTGGCAGGAAGCTGTATGAAGTATACTTCTTGGCCTACCTTTTGTCATGTCCAGTAACACATTTTACCTGGTAACCACTCAAGGCAACACATTGCTTAAATGTACATCATATACCCATCAAAATGTTAAGTATTTGGATAAATGTACAAGAAATAATTCTCACCTTTAAAGAGTTTATCTTCTGGCTGAGGAAATAAAACTTATGTGCAGATAGGAACTAAGAACAAAGCACAGAAGCATGTTTCTAAGAACCAAATTAGCAGTATAAACTGAGCTGTGAAAACTCAGAGAAAGGAAAAATCATTAAGAACAAGAAACAGCAGGTTGTTTTTTTGGAGGAGGTGATGGGTAAGTTATAAATTGGGGGATTTAGGGTGTAGACAGAAAGATGGGGAAGCCCAAAGACATGAAAAACGTAAATTGATGTATTTTTATTGTCCTAATTATCACATCATTTCCTTTCCATATATTTTCCCCTGTCTTCTTTATCTATAGTGATTTGGCATTTTTTTGAAGAATTCAGTTCTGTCTAGATTACACAGATAGTTTTCCTTATTCTAATTTCAGTTGCCAAAAATCTAGCATAAGTCTTGTCTTTCTTCTTCCTACTTGATTGTCTGGACAGAGAAAGAAAAAAAAGGATGATTATTCAGGCTTCTATTCATACACATAAGTTTTTCTTACTAATGTCAGTCATTGCCAGGAGCCGGCATACTGCATATTGAGTGCATATTACATATTGCATATTGAGTGCAGCACTTTTCACAGCATCATCTTTCAGGATCTGGAATAGCTCAACTGGAATTCTATCACTGCTGGGAGCCAGCGTGAGGAACTCCGCCCATGACAAAGGTCATGAGGAAGGAGGCTCGGCATACGCAAAGGCGGGATCGAGCCTCAGGAGTCCCCCATCTACCCCCAAAACCAGAGTCTGCCTACTTTCTGCTTTGTGCTTTCACCTACACCTCTGACTTTATGGGGGGCTGTCCCCCACTACCTGTCTCTGAAAAAAGAGTTAGCCTACAGCTCCAGTTAATAATTCCTGGATGTGACAGTGTTTCAACCTACAAACTCCTTTGGAAATCCTCTAGCCTGCCTGAATAGGTTTTTCCGGCCACATGTGATTGTTCAGAGCCTCCCAACTGTGAGAGGCGGGAGATGTTCTAAACTGTCTAAACACAGATTCCTTTGAGTAGTTAAAAGATTGATTAGAAATTGTATTGGTGAAGGGTTTTTCACTTATTGGGCCAATGTTTGCTGCTAAGTCTCCATACTCCTTACCTACTGTGTCCTTGGCAGTGTATTGATTGATACAATGGGTGTACAGAAATGTAAGTAGTAGCCTCAATGTTTGTAACCTTGGACCCTTGAGTTAATGCTTTTCTTGATTGAGCCCACCTCACCTTTGCCCTATAGGAATGCAGCTTTATCCTATGCTTTTTTGGAGGCTGGTGCCTGACTTTGGAATAATCACCTTTAGAGAAAGATAAGTTTCTTAAAATGTTAACAGACCTCCTGGCCAGAAGATGATGTAATTCACCTGAACTTTTGCATATGATAAGTTTGAAAGCCTGGCTTCGATTAGGACCAGGAACTGCTGTCCTTGCATGACTCCACCCCTTCCCCCATTATCCTCTATGCACAACTTAAGGTATAAAAACTACTTTGGAAAATAAAGTGCGGGCCTTGTTCACTGAAACTTGGTCTCCCCATGTCGCTCTCTCTCTCAAATTCTAGCTGAGTCTCCATCTGGAGCGCAGAACCCGCCATGCTTGCTAATTATGCCTGGGCTTTTAAGATCCGACCAGGGAGGCCTCAGTGTCTCCTCTCCTTCGGGAGAACAGAAGGACGCCTGTGGCCTACGTAAGTGGTGCAAACTTCTTGCCTTGAAGTTTTATTGGCCTCCCGCATAAACCAAGCTACTCAGCCTCTTTTCTCCACTGAATTTCCTCACTGAGCTATCCTCATTCTATTACTCTTTATATCCTTAATTAACGTTTAATTAAGCAGTTGTTTCCTGATCCTCGCCGACGCCGTCTCTCCTTCAAATACCCTGGATCAGCTGGGGCTGGACCCCGGCAAGTCATTTCAGTTCAGTTCAGTCCTCAGTTATGTCCTACTCTTTGCGAACCCATGGACTGCAGCACTCCAGGCTTCCCTGTCCATCACCAACTTCTGGAGCTTGTTCAAACTCCATCAAGTCAGTGATGCCATCCAACCATCTCACCCTCTGTCATCCCCTTCTCCTCCTGCCTTCAATCTTTCCCAGCATCAGGGTTTTTCCAAGTAGTCAGTTCTTCACATCAGGTAGCCAAAGTATTGAGTTTCAGCTTCAGCATCAGTCCTTTCAATGAATATTCAGGACTGATTTCCTTTAGGATGGACTGGTTTGATCTCCTTGCAGTCCAAGGGACTCTCAAGTCTTCTCCAACACCACAATTCAAAAGCTTCAATTCTTCAGCACTCAGCTTTCTTTATAGTCCAATTCTCACATCCATACATGACTACTGGAAAAACCATAGCTTTGACTAGATGGACCTTTGTCAGCAAAGTAATGTCTCTGCTTTTAACATGCTGTCTAGGTTGGTCATGGCTTTTCTTCTAGGAGCAAGCATCTTTAATTTCATGGCGGTAGTCAACATCTGCAGTGATTCTGAAGCCCAAGAAAATAAAGTCTGCTACTGTTTCCCCACCTATTTGCCATGGACTGATGGGACCAGATGCCATGATCTTAGTTTTTTGAATGCTGAGTCATTTATATGTTGTTTTTCTAATCTAGATTAAATCTTCCTTGCACAGTCATCAGCAGGGAGACAGGGAGGGGATGAGGTTTTCTTAATTCCCTTAGAGAAGTCATTGAGTTCAGTTCAGTTCAGTTGCTCAGTCATGTCTGACCCTTTGCGACCACATGAATCGCAGCACACCAGGCCTCCCTGTCCATCACCAACTCCTGGAGTTTACACAAACTCATGTCCATCAAGTCGGTGATGCCATCCAGCCACCTCATTCTCTGTCGTCCACTTCTCCTCCTACCCCCAAACCCTCCGAGCATCAGTGTCTTTTCCAATCAGTCAACTTCTTCGCATGAGGTGGCCAAAGTATTGGAGTTTCAGCTTTAGCATCAGTCCTTCCAATGAAAACCCAAAACCGATCTCCCTTAGAAAGGACTGATTGGATTGCCTTGCAGCCCAAGGGACTTTCAAGAGTCTTCTCCAACACCACAGTTCAAAAGCATCAATTCTTTGGCGCTCAGCTTTCTTCACAGTCCAACTCTCACATCCATACATGACCACAGGAAAAACCATAGCCTTGACTAGATGGACCTTTGTTGGCAAAGTAATGTCTCTGCTTTTGAATATGCTGTCTAGGCTGGTCATACTTTCCCTCCAAGGAGTAAATGTCTTTTAATTTCATGGCTGAAATCACCATCTGCAGTGATTTTGGAGCCCAGAAAAATAAAGTCAGCCACTGTTTCCACTGTTTTCCCATCTATTTCCCATCAAGTGATGGGACCAGATGCCATGATCTTCATTTTCTGAATGTTGAGCTTTAAGACAACTTTTTCACTCTCTTTCACTTTCATCAAACTTCAACAAACAAATAAGAGGAACTTTAGTTCCTCTTCACTTTCTGCCATAAGGGTGGTGTCGTCTGCATATCTGAAGTTATTGATATTTCTCCCGGCAATCTTGATTCCGGTTTGTGCTTCTTCCAGCCCAACGTTTCTCATGATGTACTCTGCATATAAGTTAAATAAGCAGGGTGGCAATATACAGCCTTGACGTACTCCTTTTTCTATTTGGAACCAGTCTGTTGTTCCACGTCCAGTTCTAACTGTTGCTTCCTGACCAGCATATAGGTTTCTCAAGAGTCAGGTCAGGTGGTCTGGTATTCCCATCTCTTTCAGAATTTTCCACAGTTTATTGTGATCCACAGAGTCAAAGGCTTTGGCATAGTCAATAAGCAGAAATAGATGGTTTTCTGGAACTCTCTTGCTTTTTCAGTGATCCACCGGATGTTGGCAATTTGATCTCTGGTTCCTCTGCCTTTCCTAAAACCAGCTTGAACATCAGGAAGTTCACGGTTCACATATTGCTGAAGCCTGGCTCGGAGAATTTTGAGCGTTACTTTGCTAGCGTGTGAGATGAGTGCAATTGTGTGGTAGTTTGAGCATTCTTTGGCATTGCCTTTCTTTGGGATTGGAATGAAACTGACCTTTTCCAGTCCTGTGGCCACTGCTGAGTCTTCCAAATTTTCTGGCATATTGAGTGCAGCACTTTCACAGCATCATCTTTTAGGATTTGAAATAGCTCAACTGGAATTCCATCACCTCCACTAGCTTTGTTAGTAGTGATGCTTTCTAAGGCCCACTTGACTTCACATTCCAGGATGTCTGGCTCTAGGTCAGTGATCACACCATCATGATTATCTGGGTCGTGAAGATCTTTTTTGTACAGTTCTTCTGTGTATTCTTGCCACCTCTTCTTAATATCTTCTGCTTCTGATAGGCCCATATCATTTCTGTCCTTTATCGAGCATATCTTTGCATGAAATATTCCCTTTGTATCTCTAAATTTCTTGAAGGGATCTCTAGTCTTTCCCATTCTATTGTTTTCCTCTGTTTCTTTGCATTGATGGCTAAGAAAGGCTTTCTTATCTCTCCTTGCTATTCTTTGGAACTCTGCATTCAGATGCTTATATCTTTCCTTTTCTTCTTTGCTTTTCACTTCCCTTCTTTTCACAGCTATTTGTAAGGCCTCCTCAGACAGCCATTTTGCTTTTTGCATTTCTTTTTCTTGGGGGTGGTCTTGATCCCTGTCTCCTGTACAACGTCATGAACCTCTGTCCATAGTTCATCAGGCACTCTGTCTATCAGATCTAGTCCCTTAAATCTATATCTCACTTCCACTGTATAATCATAAAGGATTTGATTGAGGTCATACCTGAATGGTCTAGTAGTTTTCCCTACTTTCTTCAATTCAAGTCTAAATTTGGCAATACGAGTTCATAATCTGAGCCACAGTCAGCTCCCAGTCTTGTTTTTGAGGACTGTATAGAGCTTCTCCATCTTTGGCTGCAAAGAATACAATCAGTCTGATTTCGGTATTGACCATCTGGTGATGTCCATGTGTAGAGTCTTCTCCTATGTTGTTGGAAGAGGGTGTTTGCTATGACCAGTGCGTTCTCTTGGCAAAACTCTATTAGTCTTTGCCCTGCTTCATTCTGTACTCCAAGGCCAAATTTGCCTGTTACTCCAGGTGTTTCTTGACTTCTTACTTTTGCATTCCAGTCCCGTATAATGAAAAGGACATCTTTTTTGGGTGTTAGTTCTAAAAGGTCTTATAGGTCTTCATAGAACCGTTCAACTTTAGCATCTTCAGCGTTACTGATTGGGGCATAGGCTTGGATTACCATCATATTGAATGGTTTGCCTTGGAAATGAACAGAGATCATTCTGTCATTTTTGAGATTGCATCCAAGTAATGCATTTTGGACTCTTTTGTTGACCATGATGGCTACTCCATTTCTTCTAAGGGATTCTTGCCCACAGTAGTAGATATAATGGTCATCTGAGTTAAATTCACCCATTCCAGTTCATTTTAGTTTGCTGATTCTTAGAATGTCGACGTCCACTCTTGCCATCTCCTGTTTGACCATTTCCAATTTCCCTTGATTCATGGACCTGACATTCCAGGTTCCTATGCAATATTGCTCTTTACAGCATTGGACCTTGCTTCTATCACCAGTCACATCCACAACTGGGTATTGTTTTTGCTTTGTCTCCATCCCTTCATTCTTTCTGGAGTTATTTTTCCACTGATCTCCAGTAGCATATTGGGCACTTACCGACCTGGGGCGTTCTTCTTTCAGTATCCTATCATTTTGCCTTTTCATACTGTTCATGGGGTTCTCAAGGCAAGAATACTGAAGTGGTTTGCCATTCCCTTCTCCAGTGGACCACATTCTGTCAGACCTCTCCACCAGGACCCGTCTGTCTTGGGTGGCCCCACAAGGCATGGCTTAGTTTCATTGAGTTAGACAAGGCTGTGGTCCATGTGATCAGACTGGCTAGTTTTCTGTGATTATAGTTTCAATGTGTCTGCCCTCTGATGCCCTCTCGTAACACCTAGCATCTTACTTGGGTTTCTCTTACCTTGGACGTGGGGTATCTCTTTACGGCTGCTCCAGCAAAGTGCAGCTGCTGCTCCTTACCTTGGACGAGGGGTATCTCCTCAGGGCTGCCCCTGAGAAGGCCACCCCTGAGAAAGCCGCCTCAGGGCTGCCTTCTGCCTTAGAGAAGGCAGAAGTCCAAAAATGCTTCCCAAGGATCAAAATGCATTTTACACACAGGAAACATTTATTTCTATTGTCTCACCTGATTTTGTTTGCTTTAACTTCAAAATAATCTTAAATTTATAGAAAAATTATGCCTTCATTCTTGATCCTAAGAAAATTAAAATGCCTTTACTAATGGCATCCCTGGAGAAGGCAATGGCACCCCACTCCAGTACTCTTGCCTGGAAAATCCCATGGACGGAGGAGCCTGGTAGGCTGCGGGCCATGGGGTTGCTAAGAGTCGGACATGACTGAATGACTTCACTTTCGCGTTTCATTTTTATGCATCGGAGAAGGAAATGGCAACTCACTCCAGTGTTCTTGCCTGGAGAATCCCAGGGACGGGGGAGCCTGGTGGGCTGCCGTCTATGGGGTCGCACAGAGTCGGTCACAACTAAAGTGACTTAGCAGCAGCAGCAGTGGCATCCCACACTTTAAAACAAAAATACTGACTAAATATGAAGAGGTCCAGTGACACTGAGGTGTCAAAGTACTTTTCTGAAATAAGATTGCAAAATGATTATTAGGAAAGCTGTAACTACTTCTAAGGAGAACTTGGCAGGCTACCATCCATGGGGTCACAAAGAGTCAGATACAACTGAGTGACTAATCACAACTACTTCTAAACTCTGACACGTATATGTTTGCCAATGCTTTGGCATCTGCTCAAATTTAATATTTGTACATGGGCAATATAAGAATGCCTATGTACTTTTTATAAGCACAAACATTTGTAGAGAAGCTCTCAAATAACTTAACTGGAGGAATAAAACCTGTGTAACTTATCTGTATTTTCTTACTATTGGAAGCACTTTATGATAAATTAAAGTATTACATATTTATTATCTCAAAAGAGTTGTCTATGATCACATCTGTATTTCCTTATCTTTCATCCATTCCAAAACCCAAACCAAGTTGTTTGCCACCCTCTCTCTGCACCAAAATAAGTCTTCCTAAGTTCAACAATAATTTCAGGCTGCTAAATCCATTGACTATTTTTCCAGTATCATCCCATTTCTACTTCTCAGAAACATGTCACATTTGTTCTACTCCCCTCCGTCTTGAAATACCCCCATCCTTTGCCTTCTATGATATTACCTTCTTGTGCTTTTCTCTGACTTACTCTCTTTCACTCCAGCTCAACCATTGGAGTTAATCTACTTCCTGTTCTCAATCTTTACTCCATAATCTCCTACTCAAAAATCTCTTCCAAGCTCCAGACTTGCAAGTCAATACCTACTTAACATATCCATGTAGATGTCACAAGGACACCTCAACGGAGTATGACCAGAAGAGACCTCAGGATCTGACTTTTCTCTGTTCCCTAACTCAGCAATGTCCACCATATCCATCCAGTTATATAAGCCTGAAATCTAGGGGAAGCTTGTCCCCCACAATCCATATCTAACCTGTCACCCAATCTCATTGAGTTTTTTGAATCTTTATTGTCTCACAGATGCACCCACTTCTCTCCAACTCTACTACTACCTACCTGTCTCTTTCATAGTTCACTGCAATTACCCTCTAACTTGTCTCCTACAGCAACTAATCTTGGCTGCTCTAGTCTGTTCTCCACTCTGCATACATATATGGTTTGTTTGTTTTAATTTATATATATCTACATATATATCTTTTTTATTCATTTATCTGTTGATGGACGCTTAGGTTGCTTCCATATCTTGGCTATTATAAATAATGCTGCTATGAATACTGGGGTGCAAGCCTTTCTTTGAATTACTGTTTTTGTTTTCTTCAGCTATAACACAAGGGTAGAACTGCTGGTAGTTCCTTTTTTAGATTTTTGAGGAATTTCCATACTATTTCCCACAGTGGCTGCACCAATTTACATTCCTATCAACAGTGTACTAGGGTTCCCTTTTCTCCACACCCTTGCCAACATTTGTCATTTGTAGGGGTCTTTTTATTATAGCCATTCTGATGGGTGTGATTGTTCATATATTTTTAAAATGCAAGTCTGATCTATATTCCTCTAACACTCTTCACTGCCTTCCTATTGCCTGTGGATAAACAGAAAGGCATACAAAGAAACTGATATGGCTACTGCTTATCTCTCTGGCTTAATCTATTTCCACTATTTTTTCTATTACAAGTTCCTAGTTCCTCTACCAGAGAAGGCAATGGCACCCCACTCCAGTACTCTTGCCTGGAAAATCCCATGGATGAAGGAGCCTGGTAGGCTGCAGTCCATGGGGTCACTAAGAGTCAGGCACAACTGAGAGACTTCACTTTCACTTTTCACTTTCATGCCTTGGAGAAGGAAATGGCAACCCACTCCAGTGTTCTTCCCTGGAGAACCCCAGGGATGGGGGAGCCTGGTGGGCTGCTGTCTATGGGGTCACACAGAATCCGACACAACTGAAGTGACTTAGCAGTAGCAGTTCCTCTATCCCACTGGGTCTTTGCATTGCCTTTGCCCTCGTCTTCTCTGCCTAGTTAACTTTCATTTAGACTTCAAATTCAACCAAATGTCACTTCCTTAGAGATGCATCTTGAAGCACCTCCTCAAAATAAGCTAGGTCCTCTTGCTTCACACCTCCATATCACTCTGCATTTTTCCTTTGTAGAAGTCATACACTTATCCATACTCATTTCATTATTGACTCTGAGTAAAAATAAGTCTGAATCAGCATTTCTTTTGCTCACCATTTTATCCTAAACCCCTCTAAGTCTTTGTTCCTCATCAGCCACTGTCAGTTGTTATAAGCTCCAAGTGCACTTAGCTCCACAGGGCTAGTGAGTCCACCTGCTGGAACTGGAGGTTCATATCCCAGGGACCTGCAAAGGCTTCTCCCTGTGTTTTGCACTTCAAAACAAACAAACAAACAAACAAACACACAGGGCTTATTTAAGACCATTTTCCACAGGGGAGGAGGAAAACAACTTCCAGGTCAAAGAGCACAAAGTAATAAATCTGCCCCAGTATTGGAAGCCATTAACAATGCTACTTCTTCTGTTGTACCTTCACACATATTGACTACAACCAGCTGAGAAGATTGATTAACTATTTCCTGTTGACACAGCCAGGACTATCTGGGCATCAAAAGGAATAATGTACAGAGTATAGCAGCCCATTCTATGCATTCTTTTACTCAGAAGCATTTACTGAATGCTGATTTTGGGCTAAAGCATCAAGTACTATGAGGGGCAGGAGATGGATAATTAGAACTATTGTTTATGGAGGCTCTACCATGTTCCAGGAATGTACATTATAAGTGGCAATTTACAAGCCATGTTTCAAGTAAATTACCATTTTATGAAGAAGTGAACACTTAACAAACCATAATATAAAACCAAAGGGAGTAAGCAGACCTATATAATCCACATTATTCCAGATCCTTAACACAGTCCAAGTTAAAGGCATTTGAGAACTTTATGAGGTCTCAGAGTTCCAATTAGAATCTGCTCTTCAGGGTTCTTAATTACTCACTAGGACATGAAACTAATTATAGCTCTCAGTGGCCAAATACATTGTATTAAGCATCCAAATTAGAAAAACCCAGAGTTCTTATTCAAACAATTATTTGGAAGATATTTTTAGCTGGCTGTACATTTTGCTGATCTTAAAGTGAACTTTTCCAACCTGGTTATCCTGCAGTTAAAAAAAAAAAATCCAAGCACTATTTATCTAACAAATATTCATTTGAGTGCCTACTATGTGCTGCTAGGAGTCATGAATATAAAAGTGATCAAGTCATGGCCCCTGCTTTTAAGGTTGAGACTCACAAAATAAAGTAAGAGCCACAAAGAGGTGCGAAGCAGAAACTGAGGCACAAAGGAGCCTTCTGCAAACAGAAGGGTGGGCGCAATGTTGGCAATACCCTCACTGAGGAAGCAACATTCAAATTAGTTTCCAAAGGTATATTCAACCAGCAGTTAGAAGATGAGGAAGAAATATAAACAAAGACACAAAGGCATAACTTATATGAAGGGTGGGTCAATTAGTCAGCAGGGCCAGGCCTATATTTATCCCACAATTAAGCAATGAGGGATAATGACTTTGAACAATAAACTGGTTTTAAAAACTGGCACATGAGCCAGGACTCATAAACTGGTTTTAAAACACAACAAACTGGTTTTAAAAACTTGCACATGAGCCAGGACTTCTCTGGTGGTCCAATGTCTAAGACTCCATGCTCCCAATACAGTGGGCCTGCGGTTGGATCTCTGGTTAGGCAACTAGATTCCACATGTCACAACAAGAGTTCTCATGCTGCAACTAAAAAGAAAATTATCCCACATGTCACAACTAATGATCCTGAAGACTGAAGCTGCAATGAAGACTGAAGATCCAGCAAGCCACAACCAAGACCTGGCACAGCCAGATAAATAAATTATACATATATATATATATGTGTGTGTGTGTGTGTATATATGTATATATGTATGTATGTATATGCAGGTCAGGAAGCAACAGTTAGAACTGGACATGAACAACAGACTGGTTCCAAATAGGAAAAGGAGTACGTCAAGGCTGTATATTGTCACCCTGCTTATTTAGCTTATATGCAGAGTACATCATGAGAAATGCTGGGCTAGAAGAAGCACAAGCTGGAATCAAGATTGCCAGGAAAAATATCGATAACCTCAGATATGCAGATGACATCACCATTATGGCAGAAAGTGAAGAAGAACAAAAGAGCCTCTTGATGAAAGTGAAAGAGGAGAGTGAAAAAGTTGGCTTAAAGGTCAACGTTCAGAAAACTAAGATCATGGCATCTTGTCCCATCACTTCATGGGAAATAGATGGGAAAACAGTGGAAACAGTGTCAGACTTTATTTTTCTGGGCTCCAAAATCACTGCAGATGGTGACTGCAGCCATGAATTTAAAAGACGCTTACTCCTTGGAAGGAAATTTATGACCAACCTAGACAGAATATTCAAAAGCAGAGACATTACTTTGTCCACAAAGGTCTGTCTAGTCAAGGCTATGGTTTTTCCAGTGGTCATGTATGGATGTGAGAGTTGGAGTATAAAGAAAGCTGAGCGCCGAAGAATTGATGCTTTGAACTGTGGTGTTGGAGAACTCTTGAGAGTCCCTTGGACTGCCAGGAGATCCAACCAGTCCATTCTAAAGGAGATCAGTCCTGGGTGTTCATTGGACGGACTGATGCTGAAGCTGAAACTCCAATATTTTGGCCACCTCATGTGAAGAATTGACTCATTGGAAAAGACTCTGATACTGGGAGGGATTGGGGGCAGGAGGAGAAGGGGACGACAGAGGATCAGATGGCTGGATGGCATCACCGACTCAATGGACAAGGGTTTGGGTGGACTCCAGGAGTTGGTGATGGACAGGGAGGCCTGGCATGGTGCAGTTCATGGGGTTGCAAAGAGTCAAACACGACTGAGTGACTGAAATTAACTGAACTGAATATTTATACATATATTTATATATAAACTTCCACATGAATGTTCATGGTAGCACTGTTGACAATAGGTAAAAGGTGGAAACAATTCAAATGTCCATCAACTAATGAATCAATAAACATAATATACTGTATCTATACAATGGATTGTTAATCAGCCATAAAAAGGAATGGTGTTCTAACACATGCCACAATATGGATGAACCTTGAAAACATTAAACTAAGTGAAAATAGCGACACACAAGGTCACATATTATATATGTCCATCTATATAAAATATCCAGAATAGGCAAGTTTACAGAAATGAAAGCAAACTAGGGGTTGCTAGGCTTCCCTCATGGCTCAGATGGTAAAGTGTCTGCCTATAATGCAGGAGACTTGGATTCGATCCCTGGGTTGGAAAGATCCCCGGGAGAAGGAAATGGCAACCCACTCTAGGACTCTTGCCTGGAAAATTCCATGGACAGAGGAGTCTGGTAGATGGGGTCACAAAGAGTCAGGGTCAAAGAGCGGGAGGAATACAGAGTGACTGCTTCACAGTTAATGGGTTTCCCTTTAGAGTGATGAACATATTTCAGAACTAGACAGTGGTGATGGTTGTACAACATTGTGAATGTAATAAATGACACTAACCTGTACACTTCAAATGGTAAATTTTATGGAAAATTATAAAAAGTAAAACAAAAAACACAGTAAACTAGTAATACAGAAAGTTATAAAGTGGACCATGAAAATTCTCATTCACATCCCCAACTCTCTACTCCTACTCTACCAAAGTAAATGTTATTTCAGTTTTTAATTTTAATATTGCCTTCCAGCAATACTGCATAGGAACCTAGAATATCAGGTCCATGAATCAAGGCAAATTGAAAGTGGTCAAACAAGAGATGGCAAGAGTGAATGTCGACATTCTAGGAATCAGCGAACTGAAATGGACTGGAATGGGTGAATTTAACTCAGATGACCATTATATCTACTACTGTGAGCTGGAAACCCTCAGAAGAAATGGAATGGCCATTATGGTCAACAAAAGAGTCCGAAATGGAGAACTTGGATGCAATCTCAAAAACGACAGAATGATCTCTGTTCATTTCCAATGCAAACCATTCAATATCACAGTAATCCAAGTCTATGCCCCAACCAGTAACACTGAAGAAGCTGAAGTTGAACGGTTCTATGAAGACCTACAAGACCTTTTAGAACTCACACCCCAAAAAAATGTCCTTTTCATTATAGGGGACTGGAATGCAAAAGTAGGAAGTCAAGAAACACCTGGAGTAACAGGCAAATTTGGCCTTGGAATACACAATGAAGCAGGGCAAAGACTAACAGAGTTTTGCCAAGAAAATGCATGGGTCATAACAAACACCCTCTTCCAACAACACAAGAGAAGACTCTATACATGGACATCACCAGATGGTCAACGCCGAAATCAGACTGATTGTATTCTTTGCAGCCAAAGATGGAGAAGCTCTACACAGTCAGCAAAAACAAGACCAGGAGCTGACTGTGGCTCAGACCATGAACTCGTTATTGTCAAATTCAGACTTAAATTTAAGAAAGTAGGGAAAACCACTAGACTGTTCAGGTATGACCTAAATCAAACCCCTTATGATTATACAGAGGAAGTGAGAAATAGATTTAAAGGCCTAGATTTGATAGATAGAGTGCCTGATGAACTATGGACAGAGGTTCATGACATTGTACAGGAGACAGGGATCAAGACCATCTTCATGGAAAAGAAATGCAAAAAAGCAAAATGGCTGTCTGGGGAGGCCTTACAAATAGCTGTGAAAAGAAGAGAAGTGAAAAGCAAAGGAGAAAAGGAAAGATATAAACATCTGAATGCAGAGTTCCAAAGAATAGCAAGAAGAGATAAGAAAGCCTTCTTCAGCGATCAATGCAAAGAAATAAAGGAAAACAACAGAATGGGAAAGACTAGGGATCTCTTCAAGAAAATCAGAGATACCAACGGAACATTTCATGCAAAGATGGGCTCGATAAAGGACAGAAATGGTATGGACCTAAAAGAAGCAGAAGATATTAAGAAGAGATGGCAAGAATACACAGAAGAACTGCACAAAAAAGATCTTCATGACCAAGATAATCATGATGGTGTGATCACTGACCTAGAGCCAGACATCCTGGAATGTGAAGTCAAGTGGGCCTTAGAAAGCATCACTATGAACAAAGCTAGTGGAGGTGATGGAATTCCAGTTGAGCTCTTTCAAATCCTGAAAGATGATGCTGTGAAAGTGCTGCACTCAATATGCCAGCAAATTTGGAAGACTCAGCAGTGGCCACAGGACTGGAAAAGGTCAGTTTTCATTCCAATCCCAAAGAAAGGCAATGCCAAAGAATGCTCAAACTACCGCACAATTGCACTCATCTCACACGCTAATAAAGTAATGCTCAAAATTCTCCAAGCCAGGCTTCAGCAATATGTGAACCATGAATTTCCTGATGTTCAAGCTGGTTTTAGAAAAGGCAGAGGAACCAGACATCAAATTGCCAACATCCGCTGGATCATTGAAAAAGCAAGAGAGTTCCAGAAAAGCATCTATTTCTGCTTTATTGACTATGCCAAAGCCTTTGACTGTGTGGATCACAATAAACTGTGGGAAATCTGAAAGAGATGGGAATACCAGACCACCTGATCTGCCTCTTGAGAAATTTGTATGCAGGTCAGGAAGCAACACTTAGAACTGGACATGGAACAACAGACTGGTTCCAAATAGGAAAAGGCATACATCAAGGCTATATATTGTCACCCTGTTTATTTAACTTATATACAGAATACATCATGAGAAACGCTGGACTGGAAGAAACACAAGCTGGAATCAAGATTGCCGGGAGAAATATCAATAACCTCAGATATGCAGATGACACCACCGTTATTGCAGAAAGTGAAGAGGAACTAAAAAGCCACTGATGAAAGTGAAAGTGGAGAGGGAAAAAGTTGGCTTAAAGCTCAATATTCAGAAAACTAAGATCATGGCATCCGGTCCCATCACTTCATGGGAAATAGATGGGGAAACAGTGTCAGACTTTATTTTTCTGGGCTTCAAAATCACTACAGATGGTGACTGCAGCCATGAAATTAAAAGACACTTACTCCTTGGAAGGAAAGTTATGACCAACCTAGACAGCATATTCAAAAGCAGAGACATTACTTAACCAACAAAGGTCCGTCTAGTTAAGGCTATGGTTTTTCCTGTGGTCATGTATGGATGTGAGAGTTGGACTATGAAGAAGGCTGAGTGCTGAAGAATTGATGCTTTTGAATTGTGGTGTTGGAGAAGACTCTTGAGAGTCCCTTGGACTGCAAGGAGATCCAACCAGTCCATTCTGAAGGAGATCAGCCCTGGGATTTCTTTGGAAAGAATGATGCTAAAGCTGAAACTCCAGTACTTTGGCCACCTCATGTGAAGAGTTGACTCATTGGAAAAGACTCTGATGCTGGGAGGGATTGGGGGCAGGAGGAGAAGGGGACGACAGAGGATGAGATGGCTGGATGGCATCACTGACTCGATGGACGTGAGTCTCAGTGAACTCTAGGAGTTGGTGATGGACAGGGAGGCCTGGCGTGCTGCGATTCATGGGGTCGCAAAGAGTCGGACACTACTGAGCAACTGATCTAATCTGATCTGGTCTGATTGCCTTCCAGAAATGTGTTTTGTGTGCATGTATACAAGGGTTTTGGTGAGTGGAGGGTGCTGTATGATTATATGATACATTTTTTCAGTCCACTTAAATTTTACTACTAGGAAATCTTGGGTTCTTAAAATTCCTATACCTATCAGTATATGTACGTCTAAAAGGACTCACTTTAAATTAGAATTACCTTATAATTGTTTAGCCTTCAAAGTTTTTTTTTTTTTTTTTTAACTCACGTTATCAATAACTGGTTGATAAATTGAGATCAATATAGTTGGGTTTTCAAGTGGAGGTTACTAGGGAAAGCTCATTCTGTCAAAATAATTTTTTAAAACCCAATAACAGCCTGAAAAGAGAAAAAGCATTGTGCCTATAATTAAGCAGGTCTCATGGTGGTGCCAACCTGAGCAGAACCACGATAAGAAAACATGAAGTGTACTTATTATGAAATGGTCTCAGGTAACAGTGAATAACTAATTCATAAAAAACAAGTCAGCATGTCACAAGCAGAGGCACCAACTTCAACAGTCAAAAAATTTTGAAAAACAGATCAATTAGGAGTATAATTAAATTTAATTTATCCTTTAGAGTCAATGAGTTAGTGTAATAAAGACAATGAAATAATGCTTTCATAAAGGAGAAGGGTGAGGCTTTTTAGAAGGTAGGAAACAATGTCCTGGGAACTTTGGGGGAGATGATCAACAGTTATTGTTCAATCTTTTTTCTTTTGCCACACGACATGACATGAGATCTTAGTTCCCCAACTAGACCTCCAGCCCTTGGCAGTCAAGTGTCAAGTCCTAACTGCTAGGGAACTCCCTACTGTTCAATCTTTAAAAATGTATGAGAAGAGAAGAATCTGTCTTCACCTTTAATCTTAGAGATTAAACTTGTATTAACAATTTAAGTACAGGAGGCTCCTATAATTTTGCCATTTGATTATCTGAAAACAAAGGGTTACACAGTGGCTTTAAGACAGCAAAGTCATCCAATGTACTGTATGTTGTGTTAGTAGCTCAGTTGTGTCTGACTCTCTGCAACCCCATAGACTGTAGCCTGCCAGACTTCTCTGTCCATGGAATTCTCCAGGCAAGAATACTAGAGTGGGTTGCCATGTCCTCCTCCACAATGTACAGTAATTAGATGTTTATTTCAGAGTTAGGATTAACACTCTGAGTCTCAGCTTCCTTGTTAATAAAATAAGAAGAAGTTTTGTCACCCAGGGAAACAAATCAAGGGTCCTTAATTTGTATCTAAGCTGTCTCTGTAAAGCAAAAGTGTACCTGTCTTAGGCAAGAAAGATCCCCTGGAGTAGGAAATGGCTACCCATTCCAGTATTCTTGCCTGGAGACTTCCATGGACAGAAGAGCCTGATGGACTATAGTCCATGGGGTCACAAAGAGGTAGACATGACTGATCACACACACATGCAAAGAAGTCCACCACTACTGGTAAAACCCCCTTCTTGTTGTTGTTATTTTAGTTGCTAAGTCATATCCAACTCTTCGCAACCCCATGGACTTGAGCCCACCAGGCTCCTCTGTCCATGGGATTTTCCAGGCAAGAATACAGGAGATAGGTTGCCATTTCCTTTTCAGGGAATCTTCCCCACCCAGGGATCAAACCTGCATCTCCTGTATTGCAGGCAGATTCTTTACCACTGAGCCGCCTAGGAGGCCCCATAGCAAACTTGAGAAAACCAAAAACTGACTGTATCTTCTAGTTTTTATGTAATTAGAACAGGAGGGCTTAATGACAAGAAATTAATGGCATTAAATAATTAATCAGCTAGCAATGGCATAAGCTATCTAAATTTAAAAACTGGGACAAAGGTGTCTCTACAGCTTATTACCACCTCACAGTAATAAGATCTCGGCCTGCCTGCACCATACTAGTTAGACCCACTTCTGACCAGACACTGAAGGACCACACGAGGGCTAAAAAGAGGCATGAGCTGCTTTCTGAAAAATTGCCACCTATTTCCACCAGGTAGGATGATAAAAGGTCCCTGTACCCCATAACCTCTTTGGCCTTTTGCTCTAGAAAGCTCTTCTTGCCTGTAATGGGAAGAGGTGCTTTTAGAGCATGAGTTCCTCCTTTTCCATTCTTTGGCCAATGAATAAAGTTTCTGTTTGTTGCTAAACAAAGAAATTTCTCTTTATTGATGAGAATAAAAACCAGGTAAGGAAAGAACCTAACCAGGAACAGTAACGGTTTCATCTCATAAAGTAGTCAAGAGAATTATGCTTTGTAAAACACTGAGCACAGAACCTAGAATACAATAAGTGTCTAATAAATGTCCAGTATTATTATAGTGGGGCTTCCCCAGTGGGTCAGACAATAAAGAATCCACATGCAATGCAGGAGACTTGGTTTCTATCCCTGGGTCAGGAATATCCCCTGGAGAAGGGAATGGCTACTCACTCCAATATTCTTGCCTGGAGAATTCCATGGGCAGACGAGCCTGGCAGGTTACAGTCCATGGGGTCGCAAAGAGTCAGACATGACTAAGCAACTAACACTTTCACTTGTTACTTTCTAATACGAGCATTAACACCATCAGTGTACCTCCTGTCTACAAGTTTATAACCCAGCGTCATGGGCTAGAAGCCCAATGCAATTTAAGAAGATGACTTACAAAGTTTATTTCCTTTTTATTCATGTTGTTGTTTTTCAGTCACTAAGTCATGTCCAACTCCTTGTGACCTCATGAACTGCAGCAGTCCAAGCTTCTCTGTTCTTCACTGTCCCCTGGAGTTTGCTCAAACTCATGTCCATTGAGTCAATGATGCCATCCATCCATCTGATCCTCTGTCACCCCTTTCTCCTTTTGCTTTCAATCTTTCCCAGCATCAGGGTCTTTTCCAGTGAGGTGACTCTTCACATTTGGTGGCCATATTTTAATGCACAACTGCTTAATATAAGAAATGTGCTACTTACCTTTTATGGATTAAACTTTTTAAATCATAATTTAAATATATCATGGAACTCATTTTAAAAGTATCACAAAAACCACAATATTATAAAGTAATTAGCCTCCAATTAAAATAAATTAATTTTTTTTTAAAGTTAGTATTGTAAAGGTGAAAATTTACCTTATATTTTCTTAGTGCCTGGGATACACCAGAAAAGAATGATATATTGTTCTCCTCTCTAGAGGGGAACCTAAATATGAAGGCCAGTGTGACCACAGCAATCTGCATGAGTTGTTCTAGAACAAACAGAGCTCAGCGGTGTGGCGTTTCCACTGAGCCGACCTTAGGTAAAGCTCAGCTTTCCTGTTTCCTGTTTCCTGTCCAACCTGGACAGAACAATAACAGCAGACAGATGCCTGGGATCAGAAGCCAAATACAGCATCATGTGGTTACAAAGGGAAGCCATGGCCACCATGGATATAGAGACAAGGGGCTATGCTCATTTAAAACGAGATGTCTGCTTTCGGTAGTATACTCGTTTTCACTATATTGATTCTTCCAATCCATGAACATTGTATATTTCTCCCTATCAAGCTACCAATGGTATTTTTCACAGAGCTAGAACAAATAATTTCACAATTTGTATGGAAATACAAAAACCTCAAATAGCCAAAGCAATCTTGAGAAAGAAGACTGGAACTGGAGGAATCAACCCACCTGACTTCAGGCTCTACTACAAAGCCACGGTCATCAAGACAGTATGGTACTGGCACAAAGACAGAAATATAGATCAATGGAACAAAAGAGAAAGCCCAGAGATAAATCCACGCACCTATGGACACCTTATCTTTGACAAAGGAGGCAAGAATATACAAAGGATTAAAGACAATCTCTTTAACAAGTGGTGCTGGGAAAACTGGTCAACCACTTGTAAAAGAATGAAACTAGAACACTTTCTAACACTATACACAAAAATAAACTCAAAATGGATTAAAGATCTCAACATAAGACCAGAAACTATAAAACTCCTAGAGGAGAACATAGGCAAAACACTCTCTGACATACATCACAGCAGGATCCTCTATGACCCACCTCCCAGAATATTGGAAATAAAAGCAAAAATAAACAAATGGTACCTAATTAAAATTAAAAGCTTCTGCACAACAAAGGAAACTACAAGCAAGATGAAAAGACAGCCTTCAGAATGGGAGAAAATAATAGCAAATGAAGCAACTGACAAACAACTAATCTCAAAAATATACAAGCAACTCCTGCAGCTCAATTCCAGAAAAATAAACAACCCAATCAAAAAATGGGCCAAAGAACTAAATAGACATTTCTCCAAAGAAGACATACAGAGGCTAGCAAACATGAAAAGATGCTCAACATCACTCATTATCACAGAAATGCGAATCAAAACCACTATGAGGTACCATTTCACGCCAATCAGAGTGGCTGCTATCCAAAAGTGTACAAGCAATAAATGCTGGAGAGGGTGTGGAGAAAACGGAACCCTCTTACACTGTTGGTGGGAATGCAAACTAGTACAGCCACTATGGAGAACAGTGTGGAGATTCCTTAAAAAACTGGAAATAGAACTGCCTTATGATCCAGCAATCCCACTGCTGGGCATACACACCTTGGAAACCAGAACTGAAAGAGACACATGTACCCCAGTGTTCATTGCAGCACTGTTTATAATAGCCAGGACATGGAAGCAACCTAGATGTCCATCAGCAAATGAATGGATAAGAAAGCTGTGGTACATATACACAATGGAGTATTACTCAGCCATTAAAAAGAATACATTTGAATCAGTTCTAATGAGGTGGAGCCTATTATACAGAGTGAAGTAAGCCAGAAAGAAAAACACCAATACAGTATACTAACGCATATATATGGAATTTAGAGACATGGTAACAATAACCCTGTATGCGAGACAGCAAAAGAGACACAGATGTATAGAACGGTCTTTTGGACTCTGTGGGAGAGGGAGAAGGTGGTATGATTTGGGAGAATGGCATTGAAACATGTATAATACCATATAAGAAACGAATCGCCAGTCCAGGTTTGATGCAGGATATAGGATGCTTGGGGCTGGTGCACTGGGATGACCCAGAGGGATGGTACAGGGAGGTAGGTGGGAGGGGGGTTCAGGATGGGGAACACGTGTACACCCGTGGTGGATTCATGTTGGTGTATGGCAAAACCAATACAATATTGTACAGTAATTAACCTCCAATTAAAATAAATAAATTTAAATTTAAAAAAATAAATAAAATGCAAATATTTTGTCTGGAACATCGCTTTTCAAAACTGTAGTAAAGTTCCAAAAGGGCAGCAGCTTTGTCTTACTCACAGCTATAGACCCTGAACAAGAGCAGCACTTGGGAAATTATAATAAACACCAAATCAATATCTGGGAGGGAATGAATACTTGGATCATAAAAGTCTCCAAGAATCCTTGCAGAGTTACGGAAAGAAAAAGGCTCCAAGTTACTGATATTGGACTTTCCAATGATTATGTTGCTAGGGCTCATTTTAAAGTTCCCTTAAAATTTGAGAAATGAGTAGAAAAGAAACATTATTTGCACCCAAATGGGTAGGTATATTAATCATTGACAGCATTTAAATAAAGCCTAGACAGAGATGTTGAAAAGGTGAAATGATCCTCTTTGAGGTGCAACATTAGAGAATCTAGAGGTTTTTTTGACATTCAGAAGTCACTGACTCTTTTGAGATCTGATGAAAAATGCATATATGGACATTGAAACAATTGTGGAAAAGGTGAGGGGTTAATAGATGAACTAGTTAAAGAAAAGTATTATAAAAAGAATCTGAGGTTCATTTTGAATCCATCTCTGTTGGCCTATTAAAAAAACATCAACTCTTGAAAAACACAAGTATCTCCTTCCTTAGATTAAGAAGCATGAGTTTTGCATTGTTTGGGGAAGTTTTGGTTGTGGAAAGGCTGTGGATTGGGAGTACTTTCAGATTTTGATTTTATGGGTACTGAGAATTGAAGAATGTTTTACTGACAAGAACAGAGCAAACAAGAATAAAGGAAAAGATCAAGAAAGAGGTGGCACACTTTCAGTGGAAAGATAATCAGGAGGAGAATAACAGGAGCACAACAGGAGATTCTGGACTTGGTTACTAAATGAGTCATGGTTTTGCTCTCTAGAGGTCAAAGCCCAGAAAGGAAGGAGGCTAGCTGAGAGAGTTAAGTACTCAAATGGCTGAAATGATAACCAGGGTATTTAAAATCAAATCCAGAGAAATAATAAATACTAGAGAGGAAACGGGAGATGGCGATGGCACTCCACTCCAGTACTCTTGCCTGGAAAATCCAATGGATGGAGGAGCCTGGTAGGCTGCAGTCCATGGGGTTTCGAAGAGTCGGACACGACTGAGCGACTTCACTTTCACTTTCACTATCATGCCTTGGAGAAGGAAATGGCAACCCACTCCAGTGTTCTTGCCTGGAGAATCCCAGGGACAGGGGAGACAGGTGGGCTGCCATCTATGGGGTCACACAGAGTTGGACACGACTGAACAGACTTAGCAGAAGCAGAGAGGAAACAGATCTAGATTCAAATCCCAGCTTCATTCATTCCTAGCTGTATCCCACTCAGCACGTCACTAACAGTTTCTCTGCCTTGCCAACACGGAGAACTTGATCTTAACTGGTAAATCCTGAAATAAAATGTGAACTGTGGTTGGAATGTGTTGTTTGTGACTTCATCACTGGCCATAGGATCCAGTTTTTAAGTATATTAAACACATAGCATATAATTCAATTCAGTTCAGTTCAGTCGCTCAGTCCTGTCCGACTCTTTGAAACCCCATGAACTGCAGCATGAGAGGCCTCCCTGTCCATCACCAACTCCCGGAGTCCACCAAAAACTATGTCCATTGAGTCAGTGATGCCATCCAACCATCTCATCCTCTGTTGTCCCCTTCTTCCCACGCCTTCAATCTTTCCCAACATCAGGGTCTTTTCCAATGAGTCAGCTCTTCGCATCAGGTGGCCAAAGTACTGGAGTTTCAGCTTTAGCATCAGTCCTTCCAATGAACACCCAGGGCTGATCTCCTTTAGGATGGACTGGTTATATCTCCTTGCAGTCCAAGGGACTCTCAAGAGTCCTCTCCAACACCACAGTTCAAAAGCATCAATTCTTTGGCGCTCAGCTTTCTTTATAGTCCAACTCTCACATCCATACACGACTACTGGAAAAACCATAGCCTTGACTAGATGGACTTTGGTGGACAAAGTAATGTCTCGCTTTTGAATATGCTATCTAGGTTGGTCATAACTTTCCTTCCAAGGAGTAAGCGTCTTTTAATTTCATGGCTGCAATCACCATCTGCAGTGATTTTGGAGCCCAGAAAAATAAAGTTAGCCACTGTTTCCACGGATTCCTCATCTATTTGCCATGAAGTGATGGGACTGGATGCCATGATCTTAGTTTTCTGAATGTTGAGCTTTAAGCCAACTTTTTCACTCTCCTCTTTCACTTTCATCAAGAGGCTTTTGAGTTCCTCTTCACTTTCTTCCATAAGGGTGGTGTCATCTGCATATCTGAGGTTATTGATATTTCTCCCAGCAATCTTGATTCCAGCTTGTGCTTCCTCTAGCCCAGCATTTCTCATGATGTACTCTGCATATAAGTTTAAAAAAACAGGGTGACAATATACAGCCTTGAGGTACTCCTTTTCTTATTTGGAACCAGTCTGTTGTTCCATGTCCAGTTCTAACTGTTGCTTCCTAACTTACATACAGGTTTCTCAAGAGGTAGGTCAGGTGGTCTGGTATTCCTATCACTTTCAGGATTTTTCACAGTTTATTGTGATCCACACAATCAAAGGCTTTGGCATAGTCAATAAAGCAGAAGTAGAGGTTTTTCTGGAACTCTCTTGCTTTTTCCATGATCCAGAGGATGTTGGCAATTGGATCTCTGGTTCCTCTGCCTTTTCTAAAACCAGCTTGAACATCAGGAGGTTCACAGTTCATGTATTGCTGAAGCCTGGCTTGGAGAATTTTGAGCATTACTTTACTAGCATGTAAGATAAGTGCAATTGTGTGGTAGTTTGAGCATTCTTTGGCATTACCTTTCTTTGGGATTAGAATGAAAACTGACCTTTTCCAGTCCTCTGGCCACTGCTGAGTTTTCCAAATTTGCTGGCATATTGAGTGCAGCACTTTCACAGCATCATCTTTTAGGATTTAAAATAGCTCAACTGAAATTCCATCACCTCCACTAGCTTTGTTCGTGTGATGCTTACTAAGGCCCACTTGACTTCACATTCCAGGATGTCTAGCTCTAGGTGAGTGATCACACTATCATGATTATCTGGGTCATGAAGATCTTTTTTGTATAGTTCTGTGTATTCTTGCCACCTCTTCTTAATACCTTCTGCTTCTGTTAGGTCCATACCATTTCTGTCCTTTATTGAGCCCATCTTTGCATGAAATGTTCCCTTGGTGTCTCTAATTTTCTTGAAGAGATCTCTAGGCTTTCCCATTCTATTGTTTTCCTCTATTTTTTTGCACTGATCTCTGAGGAAGGCTTTCTTATCTCTCCTTGCTATTCTTTGGAACTCTGCATTCAAATAGATATATCTTTCCTTTTCCCCTTTGCTTTTCACCTCCCTTCTTTTCACAGCATATAATAGGTATTCAATATTGTAGAATGAATGATTAAATGTGTAAAAATATTTGTAAGTACTAGACTACAAAAAAGAGTAATCTCCAATTCCTGTGTTTTGATAAAAAAGAAAAACCTCTTAAAAGTTATATCATTCTCAAACCAGAATAAATTTAATCAGCAGAATTAACTTCTGAATATTTACATTTTGTGTAACAAAAGTCACTACAGATGAGATTAAATTATATGCAATATTGTACTTTCTAAAGTACACACAAATATAGTTTAGAAATATTCTCAACAAAGATTGAAACAATTTGTACAACAGTTTTTTATAATGCTTCAGAGAATCCACTGATTTATTAAATATCTATTAAGCACCTAAATTATTTGCAAAATCCTGTGCTTGATAAGTAGTAGGTTTCTTCTACTTTCTTTCACCATGTGACTAGACTTAAAATCAATTTGAGTGAAAATATAAACAAATAAGGTACATGGTCAGCAAGTGTAGATACATACTGTGTAAGAAGAAAAGTCAATAAAAGAGACGATTAATAATTAGTGATGTTGTGCATCTTTTCATAAGTTTGCTGGCCACCTGTATGTCTTCTTTGGACAAATGACTATTTAAGATGCACAAACATCACTGATTATTAAGAGGAACACAAATCAAAACTACAATGAGGTATCACTCACACCAGTTAGAATGGCCATCAGCAAAAAATCCACTAACAATAAATGCTGGAGAAGGTGTGGAGAAAAGGGAACCCTCTTATACTACTGGTCGGAATGTAAATTTATATAGCCACTATGGAGAACAGTATGGCAGTTCCCTAGAAAACTAAAAAAGAACTATCATGACCCAGCAATCCCACTCATGGGCATATACCCAGAGAAAACCATAACTTGAAAAGATATATGCACATCAACATTCACTGCGGCACTATTAACAGTAGCCAGGACATGGAACAACCTGAATGCCCATCATCAGAGGAGTAGATAAAGAAGATGTGGTACATATACACAATGGAATATTACTCAGACATTATAAGGAGTGAAACTTGTCATTTAAAGATGTGGTTGGACCTAGAGACTGTCAGAAAGAGTGAACTATGTCAGAAAGAGAAAAGCAAATATTGTATATTAATACGTATATGTGGTACCTAGAACAATGGTATAGATGACCTTATTTGAAAAGCAGAAATAGAGACACAGACATAGAAAGCAAATGTATGGATAACTAGGGGGAAAAGGAGTGGGATTAACTGGGAGATTGAGATGATACTTATACACTATTGATACTATTTGCAAAATAGATAACTAATGAGAACATACTGTATAGCCTAGAGAACTCTACTCAAAGCTCTGTGGTGACCTAAATGGGAAGAAAATTCAAAAAAAGAGGGGATATATGCAAACATATAGCTGATTTACTTTGCTGTATAGAAGAAAACAACACAACATTTTAAAGCAAATATACCTCAATAAAAAATTAACTTTTTAAAAAGAGATGGTTATACACACAGAGAACACTTTGAGGGTAGGGAAGTAGTAAAAAGATTTTGGAGATGGTACTTGAGGTGAGCCTTAGACAATGAGCTTGCACCCAAGTGAAATGGAAGATAAGCAGGCTAAAAACTGGCATGCCTTCTAGGAAGAGTATTTCTCACCAATAAAAATGAATTTAAAATTATTGAACAAATGTATTCTTTTTAATGGCTGAGTAATACTCCATCAGTTCTAATGAGGTGGATGAAACTGGAGCCTATTATACAGAGTGAAGTAAGCCAGAAAGAAAAACACCAATACAGTATACTAACGCATATATATGGAATTTAGAAAGATGCTAACAATAACCCTGTGTACGAGACAGCAAAAGAGACACTGATGTATAGAACAGTCTTATGGACTCTGTTGCAGAGGGAGAGGGTAAGAAGATTTGGGAGAATGGCATTGAAACATGTATAATATCATGTATGAAACGAGTTACCAGTCCAGGTTCGATGCACAATACTGGATGCTTGGGGCTGGTGCACTGGGATGACCCAGAGGGATGGTATGGGGAGGGAGGAGGGAGGAGGGTTCAGGATGGGGAACACATGTATACCTGTGGCGGATTCATTTTGATATTTGGCAAAACTAATACAATTTGTAAAGTTTAAAAATAAAATAAAATTAAAAGAAAAAAAATAAAATTATTGAACAGACTCTTTTAGCCTCCTCAACATCCACAAAACTGGATTATCAGTAAAGGCAGGTGGTTCTACATTTTACTGGCCACAGAAAACCAGCTTCACTCCAGGCTTATGCCAGTAACTATTAATACTAGGTTCCTCCCTCTTGGTGTTCATCATAACTCCATAAAAAGGACCACCTTTAAGAGGAGTGCCTGGGAGACTTGTGGTCCTGCCCATCCCTCTGACAGCCTGAAGCCTATCTCTAGGACAATTTCAGATCAGCCAAGACCTAGGTACCTGGAACACCTCCCACAGCCCCTTCCCCACAGCTTTAGCCCTACAGAACGGTTTTATGAACCCTCTTCTTCCTGTCACATCTGCAGCTCAAGAGAGGCAATTCTACAAAATGCTACCTTGCACAGGAAAGTTGTTAAGACTTTAATTATAAGACACAATGTCCACCTAGGAGAAATTCCCATCTGAACCAGCATCAAGAATAGGTGTGTTTCTCACAAACATGTGGTGGCTAAACAATATGCTGGTAAACAACCATTGGATCACTGAAGAAATCAAAGAAGGAAAAAGAAAAAAAGAAACACCTAGTAACAAATGAAAGCATCAAGATCTAAAACTTATTGGATGCAGCAAAAGCAGTTCTAAGAATGAAGTTCATAGCAATACAATCTTACCTCATGAAACAAGAAAAGTCTCAAATAAACAACCTAACCTTACCCCTAAAACAACTAGAGAAAGAACAACAAACAAAAGCTAAAATTAGTAGAGGGAAGGAAATCATAAAGATCAGAGCAGAAATAAATGAAATAGAGACAAAACAATTGCAAAGACCAATGAAACTAAAAGCTGGTTCTTTGAAAAGATAAAAAGATTGAGAAACCTTTAGTCAGATTTAGCAAGAAAAAAAAAAGGGAGAAGAATCAAATCAGCAGTGAGAATTAGAAATGAAAAAAAAAGAAATTTACAACTGACTCCATAGGCATACCAAGAATCATAAGAGACTACTATGAACAACTGTATGTCAATAAAATGGACAACCCAGAAGAAACGGACAAATTCTTAGAAAGGTACAGTCACCCAAGACTGAACCAGGAAGAAACAGAAAATATGAACAGAGAAATCACAAGCACTAAAACTGAAACTGTGATTAAGAATTGACGTGTTTCTATGTGGCAACCTGGATGGGAGAGGAGTTTGGGGAAGAATGGAAACATGTACATGTATGGCTGAGTCCCTTCTCTATTCACCTGAAACTATCATAACATTGTGAATCATCTATATCCCAATACAAAATAAAAAGTTTTTTAAAAAAAAGAATAGCTGTGTTTCCCTTGTGCAACTGCTTTTAGCAATTGCCAATTAGGCAACATATCCTTTCAACAGCTGGTGCCTAAGACAGTTAGAAACCAGTAAGAATGTAAGTCGTTTCACAATGCACCTTAATTTATAGTTTTGTTTTATGTCAACAACTAACTTTTTCTTCTCTCTTACATGTATAAAAGCATCACCACTTGCCTACACCCTCTTCTAAGTAAATAAGTAAGTGAAGTCGCTCAGTCGTGTCCTCTTTGTGACCCCATGGACTGTAGCCTACCAGGCTCCTCTGTCCATGGAATTTTCCAGGCAATAGTACTGGAGTGGATTGCCATTTCCTTCTCCAGAGGATCTTCCTGACCTAGGGATCCACCCCAGGTCTCCTGCATTGTAGACAGATGCTTTACCATCTGAGCCATCAAGGAAGTCATGCCCTGGAACTGCCTTAATTCCTTTCTACAGAAAGGGGATTGTAAACACATGACCAATTAGATTTTTCTTCCTGCAAGTGAGGGAAGTCCACCCTGACCTTTATCCATACTAAATAGTCAGATCAACAATAAGAACAGTGACAGATTTTATTTTCTTGGGCTCCAAAATCGCTGCAGCCAGGAAATTAAGACACTTGCTTCTTGGAAGAAAAGCTATGACAACTTAGACAGCATATTAAAAAGCAGAGACATTACTTTGCCAACAAAGGTCTGTATAGTCAAAGCTATGGTTTTTCCAGTAGTCATATACAGATGTGACAGCTGGACAATAAAAAAGGCTAAGTGCCAAAGAACTGATGCCTTTGAACTGTGGTGTTGGAAAAGACTCCTGAGAGTCCCTTGGACAGCAAGGAGATTAAACCAGTCAATCCTAAAGGAAATCAACCCTGAATATTCACTGGAAGGACTGGTGCTGAAGCTGAAGCTCCAACACTTTGGCCACCTGTTGCAAAGAACTGACTCACTGGAAAAGACCCTGATGCTGGGAAAGACTGAAGACAAGAGGAGAAGAGGACAACAGAGGATGAGATGGTTGGATAGCACCACCGACTCAATGGGCATGAGTTTGAGCAAGCTCTGGGAAATGGTGAAGGACAGGGAAGACTGGCGTGCTGCAGTCCATGGGGCTGCAGAGTCAGACACGACTGAGCAACTGAACAAAGTCAGATCAATGCCCATTAAGTGAATGGGCATACCATAGGCCTGCAGGACATCCTGTCCACCACCTCTGTACCCGTCAGAACCTCACAAGCAGTCAGCCATGTGTAAGATACACCAATACCTATGCTGCCTCACAGCAATGAATCAACCAGACTGCCAAGACATTCCAGGAATTAACAGACAACTTTATGCAACTGGAAGGACAGCAAATTCCAGTCACATTCAGCAGCACCGCTTTAAGGCCTCAAAGAGTAAATCAAGTTGTGCTTTATTTAAAAATCTCTCTGGAATCAGAAATGTCTTTTTCTAAATTACCACACACGATAATCCACTACATCACATCACTACGTATCCCCTTCAAAACACTTTTCTGATCGCCTACATTGTGTTACAAACAGTAAGACAATGTTGAGGAGCCTTAAAGATAAAGGAGTGCCAGCGCTCTTCATGAGAGGAGGCAGCCAGAACCCCTGGAAAGCATGTTAGAAATCAGACAGGCTTGGGTGTCAATCTTGGCCTTGCCACTCACTTGCCATGACTGCAGTCAAACCAGCTAACTCTCTGAACCTCCGTTTCCTTATTTGTAGGATAGGGATGACAAAGATGATGATGATGTCTCATCTCGGGACTGTTGTATAAAGAGTCTGACAGAGTGTCTGACACAAATTATGACTTAATAAATGTTACCTTCTCCCCAGTTCACCTCCCATTTGTCAAAGAATTTTAAATCAATTCAGTGAGTGAGAATATTCTATAGAGCTAAGTATAATTAAAGGCAAAAGTAAATAATCACTTTGTGAGAAAAAATAATAACAATGCCCAATATTTGTTAAGCAATTACTATGTGCCAAATGCTTTACACATACTATCTCATCTGCCTCACCTCTCCTTCAGTGTGCTATTGTTGTCCATATTTTATAAATGAGGGTACCAAGGCTCTAATATGTTGGGAAATTTTTCCAAATAAGTGGCAGAGCTGAAATTTGAATCCACATAGTCTGACTCCAGAAGCCATGCACTTAACCACCAGGAAAACACTGGTTTGAATATACATGCAAAATTTTATGGAAAAACAAAAGGTAATTTATTTCAACTGGGGGATGGTGGTCAAAGAAGCCTTTGGGAAGAAGGGGATATTAGAACTGGGCCTTGGAGAAAGAACAAGATTTCACTTTGATAGAGGTAGAGTGGAAAAGGGATTTATATAAAGGAGGACTATTCCAGGCTGAGGGATTCACACCAAAAACGTGGAGGTGTAAAATGATAGGATGTGCTGGGACACAGTGAGAAATTGGCATAGATATCCCTGGGAGAAGGCAATGGCACCCCACTCCAGTACTCTTGCCTGGAAAATCCCATGGACAGAGAAGCCTGGGGGCTGCAGTCCATGGGGTCGCTAAGAGTTGGACACGACTGAGCGACTTCACTTTGATGCATTGGAGAAGGAAATGGCAACCCACTCCAGTGTTCTTGCCTGGAGAATCCCAGGGCTGGGGGAGCCTGGAGGGCTGCCATCTATGGGGTCACACAGAGTTGGACACGACTGAAGTGACTTAGCAGCAGCAGCAGCAATCTCTGAGCTCATGGTAACCCTACTCCTAATTGCAAGCAAGAAGGATGGAGCAGGGAAAAGTATTAAGAAAGCAGCTTGGGGCCAAATGTCATGCCTGAAATGTGTTCCAGGGGCATTTGGATCTTAGAGGCACCAGAGAGTCACAGGTGGTTGCTATGATACAGCAAAGAGAAGATACATGACATTACCCATCCTTCAAGAAAGAAACTGTCAATAATGAGGAGGAGGTATTAGAATGGGGGAGAGAAAACTGTTAGGAGGTTCCTATAATACTTGAGGAAAGACAATGGAAGCCTGGACAGGGCCAATGACAATGGAAAGGGGTATACACAAAGATATCCCAGGGCCCAGTTAGGGGGCCTGAGTCCTGATATGGGTGCCTGGGGAGACACTGACATTTTTGGCCAATAAGGAGAAGATAGAAATGAAAAAAAGGACAAAGCAGCTAGCAGTTCTTTGAAAAATAATGTAATTCTTTGACAAAGCAGTGTAATTGTTAGAGGTGCTTTGAGCTGCAACTGACAGAGAAGTAGACAATGAAGTAGACAATGAAGACATTTTGTTATTTCATGGAATAAGTCAAGGGACTTCTTGGAAAGCTCCAGGGACAGCTAACTGTTCAATGATGTTATTCACATCTATATGTTCAAAGAGGGACTAGGTTGGTGCCTCTGGAAACCTCTTAATTTTTTCCTCATTGACCCAAGCAGTGGCAGCAGCAGCCCCATTCCTCACGTGAAAACATCTAATAAAGGAAGGACTTCTCTTTCCACATCTATGTCTATTTTTTAGGGATAAAAATATTTCCCAGAATCCTCTGAGATGACTTCCTGTATGCTGGAATGCCACCACTGACCACCCTTAGCTACCAGGAAGTTACAGAAATAAGTATCCAACAAGCAGAATTATGATTATTGTGGATGGCTTACACCATGATATATCTATGAGCCAAGTATTACAGGTTATCAAATTCAGAAAGTGTTAATAAGAAAGAAGGGGTTATGACTACCGAGTGGGTAACCAACAGTGTCTGCCATAAGCATTTTGAACAAAGCAATCTGCCTTCCAGAAAATGGGAATTTACAAGAAGAAAATGTGATATTTGGCCATGGACACACATTTCTAATGAAAGTGAAGCTCTGATCTGGCAGCCTCAGAACAAATAGCTTATCCTAAATTCCCTCTTCAAGATCATGAGATATTCTGAAGTCTTTAGCTTATCAGAAGATCTTCACCAGCCTAAGCAAAAGGAAAAGATGATACACAACTACTAAGATTTGTGATTCAGACTATGAGAACTCCTAACAAAGCAAGATGATGCAGTTTCAGGTGAAATACAACTCTTGCTCCTCTGAGTAGTTTTGGAAATTAAAGAACATTGACTCATTCCCTTAACCACGGCTATTTAACTCTTTTCTGAATGTTCAAGTCCTATGTGTTCTTTAATGTCCAGTTCAATTTAGGCTTTCTTCATCAAGTTTTTCCTATCACCAACCAATTTGTAGCTCACCATACAATTTAATACATTCACAAACATCTTCCTAATTCTGTTATCAAATTCAGTTGATTTGACCTGAAATAGTTACCAATTCTGTCCACCTCTTTTCATCTCCATTGCTGATAACTGTTTATGTTTACTGGGCATGTGCTTCATTGCAAGGCATTATTCTACACACTTTACAATTATTAATTCATTTAATCTTTTAACAACTCTATGAGACAAATTATAGTAATCATTTTATACATGAGGAGACTTGGAAATAGAATTGTTAAGTAACTTGTTCAAATTCACATAGATAATAAGTGATACAGATACTACTGAGAAATCATTTCTTAATTGATACATTACATTTCATCTCTTATAACTCACATCCCATTTCACCTAAACTATTGCAACAGGATCCTGTCAATTTCCTTGCCTGGACTTAACTCCTCTCCATGCAGTCTTTATCCTAAAGCTAGAATGATCTTTAAAAAATGCAAAACTTGGCCATGGTAAATTCCTCCCCAAACTTTCTACGCTGTCCAAGATTTTGCCCCGTTTACCTCTCCAGTCTTATCTTGGGTTATCCTTCTCCTAGAACTTTTGATTCTAACCACCTTTACGCTTTCATTCCTTCCTACCCAATAGCCTTTGCACAGGCTGTCCCTCTACCTAAAAGGCTCTTCCTTATCTCCAATTTTGCCTTCCCTACCTATTCAAATCTACTTATCCTTCAGAACATCACTGAAATGTCACTCCACACACAGCAAAGCCTTCTTCCCACCTTCAGTTCAGTTCAGTTGCTCAGTCGTGTCCGACTCTTTGCAACCCTATGAACCACAGCACACCAGGCCTCCCTGTCCATCACCAACTCCCAGAGCCCACCCAAACCCATGCCCATTGAGTTGGTGATGCCATCCAACCACCTCATCCTCTGTCGTCCACTTCTCCTCCTGCCCTCAGTCTTTCCTAGCATCAAGGTCTTTTCAAATGAGTCAGCTCCTCACATCAGGTGGCCAACATTTTGGAGTTTCAGCTTCAGCATCAGTCCTTCCAATGAACACCCAGGACTTATCTCCTTTAGGATGGACTGGTTGGATCTCCTTGCAGTCCAAGGGACTCTCAAGAGTCTTCTCCAACACCACAGTTCAAAAGCATCATTTCTTTGGTGCTCAGATTTCTTCACAGTCAAACTCTCACATCCATACATGACCACTGGAAAAACCATAGCCTTGAGTAGATAGACATTTGTGGACTAAGTAATATCTCTGCTTTTTAATATGCTAAGTTGGTCATAACTTTCCTTCCAAGGAGTAAGCATCTTTTAATTTCATGGCTGCAATCACCATCTGCAGTGATTTTGGAGCTCCCAAAAATAAAGTGAGCCACTGTTTCCACTGTTTCCCCATCTATTTGCCATGAAGTGATGGGACCAGATGCCATGATCTTAGATTACCCCACCTAAAGATTAGCTCAAGTTCTGAAGGTCATAGCAGATTCTGTTAATTACTAAATGATCAGTCATACAAGGGCAGGGTCGAGTTTGCATATTTCATTCATCAGTGTATTTCTAGCAGTGAGCCCATTGTTTCACTCAGGAAGCAGTCCACTTTTACAATAAGTACAAGTCTAAGCTTTCTTGCCAACAGTGCATGTTCTTTGAGGTCAGTGACTGTGCCTCAAAGAGGTGGGCTACTCTAGTAAAGAGAATACGGGCTTTGGTTATGTTAATTCAAAACCCATCTCTGGATGCATGATTTCTCAAGTCTCAACTTTCCCAACTTTAAGAGGAAATAATTACATTGAAGAATAAAAGAGATACTGAAAGTAATGTACTAGGAAACCTGGCAGCAAATGCTCTTTAAATTGTTCTTCCCAGAGGGTCACTGGCATGAGCAGTGACGCTGCAAGCAGAGGTCCAGTGACCTCCCCCACCTCCCACACAATTCACCTTGGGCCAAGCTTCCTTCTCCACCTGTTCACCTTATGAATATCATCATGTGGAGATAGGCAAAAATGCTACAGTGAGCAAGAGGTTAAGGATTTGCTAGGTGCAGAGGGAAGAAAGAGGACAAAATGAACATGGTATGTGATGAGTATCCACTAAGTGACAAGCATTTTCATACATTATCTCATTTAATATTTAGCAGAAGTAAATCTCATTCTACAAATACAGAAACTGGGGCTCAGAGAGGTTAAATGTCTCACCCATGGGCTTTGAGCAGGTAGGTGGTAGAGACCCGACTTGAACTCTGGTTTACATAGGATTTGCTGCTGCTACCCCAAGGTAATACCTCCAAAACAATTTTCTTCCTCGCTCTTGTTCTCAGGTAAATGTGCTTTAAAGACCCAAGACATCTTTTACCTATCTTTAAAGTCAACCTGACCCAGTGGGAAGAATTAAACAATTTAATAATATGTGAGCACTCAGTGTCTCACAATTACCTATCTGCAAATGAATTACACATGCTGGAGTTTCTCTTTCAAAAAGCTACATGCTGCTTAAGTAGAAAAACTAACTCAATTCAAAATGCCCAATACTAAATTGTTGACTAGAGAATTTTTTAAAATTAACCTAATTTTGAATGAGTTTTAATTGATGAATTAAAAGTAGCTAGTCATTATCATTCTCTGGGCCTAAATGAAGTTAATAAAATGAAAGATTAGGTGGAGAAGGGAGAAGGAAGACAGGGGAAATCGTGTCCCCTCTGAGATGCTACACAAGCCCAGGGCTTGAAATGAAGAACTGAGCACCCAAGACCCGCCTACAACTAGTTCCATCACGCAACCTATATACTGAGGTTACCCAACATGCAACCCATCCACTGCTGCTGCTGCTAAGTTGCTTCAGTTGTGTCCGACTCTGTGCAACCCCATAGACAGCAGCCCTCCAGGCTCCCCCGGCCCTGGGATTCTCCAGCCAAGAACACTGGAGTGGGTTGCCATATCCTTCTCCAATGCATGAAAGTGAAAAGTGAAAGTGAAGTCGCTCAGTCGTGTCTGACTCTTCACAACCCCATGGACTGGAGCCCTACCAGGCTCCTCTGTCCATGGGATTTTCCAGGCAAGAGTACTGGAGTGGGGTGCCATTGCCTTCTCTCAACCCATCCACCACCCGTGCCCAAATCTCCTGGGACTTTTGTGAACGCCACTTCTGAGGACTTCCTCCAGATCTACAGATTCAGATTCTCTGGAAGATGATGCCCAGGAAATGGCATTTTAACAAACACCCCAGATGTTTCTGATTCATCCCAAGGTTTGGAAACAGCATTGGGTGCTCAGTAAAAATGCAAAGATCAAGATGATTCTGCATATTTACTTACTTTGTGGGGATACAATTTTCTGTAAGAATCTTGAAAACGTTTTAATGAATAATATATTTATCCCAGCAACTCTAAAGACCAGGCAGTCCCACTTTCAAAATGAGGGAATCAAGTCTTAAAATATATGTGACATGTCCACCCTTTACAATCAGGAATCAACTACTTGCACCTAGAGGAGAGGGATAAACAGTTACCCATTCACCGATTAGTGCATTTTATACTGTAAATCTAATCCACTTGATTAACTTATGTTTGTATGCAATTCCTAGTTAATTCTTTCTTGTGGGGGAATGGTATTTTTCTAAATTTATAACTTCAGTATGCTCCTTAGTTACAAATAGACTCCCTGACTCAACTACTAATTGCACGTTCAGGACACTCTTTTATTCTTCTGTACAACCCCCAGGAATGGTAAATTTTTTAGATAAATTACTTCCTTTTCTTCCTCCTTACCACTGATTAAAGGCAATCCACTAGCCAATTCTCTCACCTGCTATCCTACCATTTCAAATTTTGGAAATGGAAATGTAGATCGTAAAAGAAACCTAATTGTTGAACAGCTTCTTGTGATTAAGCAAATATCTCTAATCTTTCCTTAGTTTAGCAGTCTCTCTTCCTTTGTTTCTGGGGACTTGCCCCAAGCCTAAGGGGTCCCTGAAACTTGAGGGTCAAGTACCCAAGGCAACAATTCATTAGCCATGGGCTTTACTGGAGTCTTCCCAATTGGAGGAGCTCTGAGAGTCTCATCACCTTGGAAACACAACAGCAAGCTCCCTGAATATACACAGAATATAGATTTTTAAGCACCATAAGAAAATAGGATTTAGTTATCCCCAAATGTAAGAGTCATGATTCAAAAGTGTCACTGACTGGGAAGCATCTTTAGTCAGGAATAGCATCTTCAAGCTGACAAGTCACAAATATGTGTACTTTTGCTAACCAAACCGGTAGTTGAGGAAAAGCTCAAAAATATCCCATCTCTATCTTTAATTTTTCTCCTAAAAACGGAATGGCTTCCTCTGAAACTGGCAAGGCCACTGCCAATACAATTACCACTGGTGTGTATGGAACACTCAATTTACCTACGTCTTTAAATCCTGATTTTTGGAAATAGAAGTGCGAAAGATACACTCATAGAAGACATTTTGAACCTTAAAATGGAACTGCTTGTTTTGATGCAAATGGCTGGGGGGTGGGGGTGGGGGGGGGGGGCGGTGAGGCGGTAAATTTCTCTCTGACTATCCTTTCTAGTATTACAAGTTGTCTAGTCTGGATCATTAGTATCAATATGTTGTTTGTTGAATGATTAGATGAATGAAATCAGTTCTTAACTTATTCGAATGCACTGAAAGGGCTCAACAACACTGATCAAATGACTCTTCTATTATTTCGTTCGCAATAAATTCAATCAAATTTACGGAGCGCCTAGGCGATGCTATGCCAGGAGCCTGAGATACAAAAATGAATGAAGCAAGGTGCTAGTTTATTAATGATTTCAAGATTTGAGAGGGCACAGCCTCGCTCCCCCTTCCACCGAAGCCTGCAAGGCTGTGGAACCAATCGTACTCTACATCTCCCAGCACCTGGGAACATTTTACTTCCATTCCAACTCACGAACCCAGCACCAGGGCTCTCCCGGAAAGAGCCAAACCCTTAAGTTCAACTCCGCACCGAGCTAACTCCGGAGTCCGTGGCTCACCGGGCGAGATTCCTTGCACCTGTCCGCCCGCCCGTCGGGGTGCGCCAGACCCCGCACCCGCTTACTTTGCCACTGTCGCTCACACCAAGGAGGTGGTCCCGTAGCACCTCCATGGGACAGGTCCAGGTGGAGTGGACGAACGTCCCTCGGAAGATGTGCGCCAGGGGCGGCATCCGGGCGGCACACATGTTAGCGGTGGAGCGCAGCGCGGAGTCCGCGGGCGGAGGAGGGCGCACCGGCCGAACGCGCGGCGAGGACTCCCTGTGGCTGCGGGCAGCTGCCGAGCCGGCACCCGCTCAGGCCTCGGCCTGCCCCCGCTTCCGCGCTATCGCCTGCCCCCTGCAGACCGCGCCCAGGGGCTGGCTTCCTGCCTCCTCGATGCCAATAGGATTTGTCTCCCGTGAGTTGGTTCCAGTCTTTCTCTCCTCCCCTGCTTTAGTTTTTGATACAGTTAACTCTTTGAGTTTCCAAAATCACCGCTCACATAGCGATTCTTTTAACCCTTGGTGGCTGTCGCCCATGCAGGGGGCCGGAGGTGAAGGGAGGAGCTGGAGGATTCAGGATTCCAGACCTGTAACTTTAACTGATTACTGCATCTGCTTTCTCCTCTGCCTTTAATTGGCACACCCAGAGTCACATCTACCTGCTTTCTTGCCCTTTTAACTCTTAGCTATTTGTGGCTCAACTCTGGGCCTATTCAACCACAAGGTCTTACCTGGCACAAGTTCAGTGCCAGGGTGACAGGTCTGTTATGGCTGCCTACCTGGAGAAGGGGATGGCTATCCACTCCAGTATTCTTAGGCTTCCCTGGTGGCTCAGATGGTAAAGAATCTGCCTACAGTGCTGGAGATCTGGGTTCAATTCTGGGTTGGAAAGATCCCTTGGAGAAGGAAATGGCTACTCCCTCCAGTATTCTTGCCTGAAGAATTCCATGGACAGAGGAACCTCCTGGGCTACAGTCCATGGGGTCACAAAGAGTCAGACACAACTTTCACTTTTCTTTCACCATACCAACCAGTTTCATTTTCATTTCTGTGGGTTGCAGAATTTGTCTTAACCTGATGTTCTGGAAGCATGTCCTACAGAATTGCTGGGCTCCCACCACTGGAGGTTAATCTTGACCCCAAAGTTCTTTTGTTCACCTGAGGCTAACGTTTTGGCCCTTGTGTCCACCCACAAACAACTCCAATTTTTCTCATACCTAAAATAAATGAATCTCTTTGATTTACTTCCAGTTGTACACTGGAATCAAGATTGCCAGGAGAAATATCAATAACCTCATATATGCAGATGACACCACCCTTGTGGCAGAAAATGAAGAGGAACTAAAAAGCCTCTTGATGAAAGTGAAAGAGGAGAGTGAAAAAGTTGTCTTAAAGCTCAACATTCAGAAAACTAAGATCATGGCACCTGGTCCCATCAGTTCATGGGAAATAGATGGGGAAACAGTGGAAACAGTGTCAGACTTTATTTTTGGGGGCTCCAAAATCACTACAGATGGTGATTGCAGCCATGAAATTAAAAGACGCTTACTCCTTGGAAGGAAAGTTATGACCAACCTAGACAGCATATTCAAAAGCAGAGACATTACTTTGCCAACAAATGTCTGTCTAGTCAAGGCTGTGGTTTTTCTAGTAGACATGTATGGATGTGAGAGTTGTACTGTGTGAGTTGCCGAAGAATTGATGCCTTTGAACTGTGGTGTTGGAGAAGACTCTTGAGAGTCCCTTGGGGACTGCAAGGAGATCCAACCAGTCAATTCTAAAGCAGATCAGTTCTGGGTGTTCATTGGAAGGAATTATGCTAAAGCTGAAACTCCAATACTTTGGCCACCTCATGAGAAGAGTTGACTCACTGGGAAAGACCCTGATGCTGGGAGGGATTGGGGGCAGGATGAGAAGGGGACAACAGAGGATGAGATAGCTGGATGGCATCACCAACTCAATGGACATGAGTTTGAATGAACTCCAGGAGTTGGTGATGGACAGGGAGGCCTGGCATGCTGAAATTCATGGGGACGCAAAGAGTCGGACATGACTGAGCGACTGAACTCAACTGAACTGTACAGGGGGGAAAAATTAAGTACTCAAGCCAAGTTACCAGAAATGGCAGTGTGGCATGGCTTGGTGGAAAGAGTGCTGGATTAGGAATCAAGAGTTTTTTGGTCCATGCAAGTGGGCCTCAGCATCCTTATCATCCTTGTTTGTGAAAATGGAACTTGGACTGGGTAGTTGCTAAGACAGAGACTAGGTCAGCAGTCCTACCCTACAGCATGTGCACAAAGTCCTCTCTTAAGTTCCTCCAGAAAGAACAACTTGTTTCCACTCAGGACATTTGTACATGTGGATCCTTCTGCCCCTAATGCCTCCTGTGGATACTGACTGGCTCCTCGTAGTCACTAAGTCATGTATGACTCTTTTGCCACCCCATGGACTGTAACCCACCAGCCGCCTCTGTCCAGGGGATTTCCCAGGCAAGAACACTGGAGTGGGTTGTCATTTCTTTCTCCAGGGATCTTCCTGACCAAGGGATCAAACCCAAGTCTCCTGCATTAGCAGGTAAATTCTTTACCACTGAGCCACCAGGGAAGCCCCTTCTCATCACTGGTTTGCCTCATATGTCAGCTCTTTGGCGTAATCTACCTCCAACACCAAGCTAATAGCACAACCCTATCCCTCGCAGTTTCTATTGCATTAAACTATCTTGTTTCTGCTATTGCATTTATCATAGCTAATTTCATTTATTTTATGCTTTTTTATTTATTTCTGCTTCCCTTCCCCCAGTACACACACACAGATACACAGAGTAATAAAAGTGCCACAAAACCAGGTGTCTTATGCCTAGAACAGTGCCTGGTATTTCTTACATATTAAATGAATGAATGGTTTTTTGGGGAGCGGAGAAGTAACTTGACATAAACATCTATTTTGGCTCCTTCATAAAGTATCAGGGTTTCACATTGCCATGCATGAGTAGGCTTTCTCTGAATCTCTGCTTTTATGACCAAGGGATAGCTTATATAAATGATTGATCCCCTTCTCGATTCCTTCACCTCCTCCTTACCAAGGTGGAGGAGGACCAATTCATGAGGACTTTCTTTGCTTTAGCACTGAAAGTCTCACAATGCAGGAAACTGCCAGTCCCAGGCACACCAAGCTGAGTGATCATCCTGCCAAGAACTCAGATTAAGAAACCCTGAGATTAGGAAACTGAGAGCTCTGCTCTTGCCTCTGGGAGGCGTCAGCCCTTTCTCCCTGTTGCTTTCTTCTGATTATGCAGACCACACTCCCTGCTTGCAGTCCCAACTGAAACATTCTCTTGATTTGAATACACACACACAAACCTTAGAAAGAAAAGAAAATGTCTCGCTGTTATTGTAAAAGTGGAATCAATTCAACATTTCTAAAAGATGTATTGGTTTCCTAAAATAAATACAACTAATTTATTATTTAATGAAAGTCACCTAAATTCCAACAATTGAGTCTAGTGAATTAGAATCCATTTACTTAGTAGAATATTATGAAGTTTTAAAAAACAATAGGGGATATATGCAACCTTGTGGGAATTACATGTAATAAAATGTCAAGTTTTTTTTTAATTAATTTATTTTAATTGGAGGCTAATTACTTTAAATACTGTAGTGGTTTTTACCACAGATTGACATGAATCAGCCATGGGTGTATATGTGTTTCCCATCCTGAACCCCCCTCCCTACCTCCCTCCCCATACCATCTCTCAGGGTCATCCTATTGCACCAGCTCTGAACCCTGTCTCAGGCATCGAACCTAGACTGGCAATCTATTTCACATATGTTTCAATGCTATTCTCTCAGATCATCCCACCTTCGTCTTCTCCCACAGAGTTCAAAAGTCTGTTCTTTACATCTGTGTCTCTTTTGCTGTCTCGCATATAGGGTCATCGTTACCATCTTTCTAAATTCCATATATTCCATTAATATACTGTATTGGAGTTTTTCTTTCTGACTTACTTCACTCTATAATAGGCTCCAATTTCATCCACCTCATTAGAACTGATTTGAATGCATTCTATTTAATAGCTGAGTACTATTCCATTGTGTATATGTACCACAGCTTTCTTATCTATTCATCTGCTGATGGACATCTAGGTTGCTTCCATGTCCTGGCTATTATAAACAGTGCTGTGATGAACATTGGGGTTCAGTTCAGTTCAGTAGCTCAGTCATGTCCGACTTTTTGCAACATCATAAATCGCAGCACGCCAGGACTCCCTGTCCATCACCAACTCCCAGAGTTTACTCAAATTCATGTCCGTTGAGTCGGTGATGCCATCCAGCCATCTCATCCTCTGTCGCCCCCTTCTCTTCCTGCCCCCAATCCCTCCCAGCATCAGGGTCTTTTCCAATGAGTCAACTCTTCGCATGAGGTGGCCAAAGTATTGGAGTTTCAGCTTTAGCATCAGTCCTTCCAATGAACACCCAGGACTGATCTCCTTTAGAATGGACTGGTTGGATCTCCTTGCAGTCCCCAAGGGACTCTCAAGAGTCTTCTCCAACACCACAGTTCAAAAACATCAATTCTTCAGCAATCAGCTTTCTTCACAGTCCAACTCTCACATCCATACACGACTACTGGAAAAACCACAGCCTTGACTAGACAGACCTTTGTGGACAAAGTAATGTCTCTGCTTTTGAATATGCTATCTAGGTTGGTCATAACATTCCTTCCAAGGAGTAAGTGTCTTTTAATTTCATAGCTGCAGTCACCATCTGCAGTGATTTTGGAGCCCCCAAAAATAAAGTCTGACACTGTTTCCCCATCTATATCCCATGAGGTGATGGGACCAGATGTCGTGATCTTAGTTTTCTGAATGTTGAGCATCTGAATGTTGGTGTGAGATGGTACCTCACTGGGGTTTTGATTTGCATTTCTGTGATAATGAGTGATGTTGAGCATCTTTTCATGTGTTTGTTAGCCATCTGTATGTCTTCTTTGGAGAAATGTCTGTTTAGTTCTTTGGCCCATTTTTTGATTGGGTCATTTATTTTTCTGGAATTGAGCTGCATGAGCTGCTTGTATATTTTTGAGATTAATTCTGTTGCAGGAAGAGGGACCCCTTCCAGGGCCTGAAACTGTGCTCTTGTCTAACACTCAGAAATGAATTGTCTGAGAAGACACATGTGCTGAAAAAGCAAGAGATTTTATTGGGGAAAGACACCCGGGTGGAGAGCAGTAGGGTAAGGGAACCCAGGAAAACAGCTCTGCCACATGGCTCGCAGTCTAGGGTTTCATGGTGATGGGATTAGTTTCCAGGTTGTCTTTAGCCAATCATTTTGACTCAGAGTCCTTCCTGGTGGTGCGTGCCTTGTTCAGCCAAGATGGCTGCCAGAGAGAAGGATTCTGGGAGGTGGTCAGACATGTGGTGTCTCCTTTTGACGTTTCCTGAGCTCTTCCAGTTGGTGGTAGCTTATTAGTTCTGTGTTCCTTACCAGGATCTCCTGTCATAAAACAACTCATGCAAATGGTTAATATGGTGCCTGGCCAGGGTGGGCGGTTTCAGTCAGTGTGCTTCCCCTAACAATTCTTTGTCAGTTGCTTCATTTGCTATTATTTCTCCCATTCTGAAAGCTCTCTTTTCACCTTGCTTATGCAAGGTGAAATTCGTTGTGCAAAAACTTTTAAGTTTAATTAGGTCCCATTTGTTTATTTTTGCTTTTATTACCAATACCCTGGGAGGTGGGTCACAGAGGATCCTGCTGTGATCTGTGTCAGAAAGTGTTTTGCCTATGTTTTCCTCTAGGAGTTTTATAGTTTCTGGTCTTACATTTAGATCTTTAATCCATTTTGAGTTTATTTTTGTGTATGGTGTTAGAAAATGTTCTAGTTTCGTTCTTTTACAAGTGGTTGACCAGTTTTCCCAGCACCACTTGTTAAAGAGATTGTCTTTTCTCCATTGTATATTCTTGCCTCAAGTTTTTTTAATGGCATTTATGCTATGGTTCAGAGAAGGCAATGGCAACCCACTACATTACTCTTGACTGGAAAATCCCATGGGCGGAGGAGCCTGGTAGCCTGCAGTCCATGGGGTCACAAAGAGTTGGACACGTATCAGCGACTTCACTTTCACGTTTCACTTTCATGCATTGGAGAAGGAAATGGCAACCCATTCCAATGTCCTTGCCTGGAGAATCCCAGGCATGGGGAGCCTGGTAGGCTGCCGCCTATGTGGTCACACAGAGTTGGATATGACTGAAGCAACTTAGCAGCAGCAGCAGCATGCTATGGTTAAAATCAGGAAATGCCTAGGACATAATGGCTAGAATTAAAAAGGTGTGCCAAACAATGGCAGTCATTCTACTGAGGTAATGGAATTAGTAGGAAATAGGGTTTCATTGTTACACATGGTTGATAGAATGACTAATCACTATGTAGCTTTGAATAAAGTTAATCTTCTTAAGAAATCAGATTGATTATATTCTTTGCAGCCAAAGATGGAGAAGCTCTATACAGTCAGCAAAAACAAGACCAGGAGCTAACTGTGGCTTGGCTCAGATCATGAACTCCTTATTACCAAATTCAGACTAAAATTGAAGAAAGTAGGGAAGACTATTAGACCATTCAGGTATGACCTAAATCAAATCCCTTATGATTATACAGTGGAAGTGAGAAATAGATTTAAGGGACTAGATCTGATAGACAGAGTGCCTGATGAACTATGGATGGAGGTTCATGACATTGTACAGGAGACAGGGATCAAGACCATCCCCAGGAAAAAGAGATGCAAAAAAGCAAAATGGCTGTCTGAGGAGGCCTTACAAATAGCTGTGAGAATACGAGAAGCAAAAAGCAAAGGAGAAAAGGAAAGATATAAGCATGTGAATGCAGAGTTCCAAAGAATAGCAAGGAGAGATAAGAAAGCCTTCCTCAGCGATCAGTGCAAAGAAATAGAGGAAAACAACAGAATGGGAAAGACTAGAGATCACTTCAAGAAAATTAGAGACACCAAGGGAATATTTCATGCAAAGATGGGCTCCATAAAGGACAGAAATGGTATGGACCTAACAGAAGCAGAAGATATTAAGAAGAAGTGGCAAGAATACACAAAAGAACTGTACAAAAAAGATCTTCATGACCAAGATAATCACAATGGTGTGATCACTCACCTAGAGCCAGACATCCTGGAATGTGAAGTCAAGTGGGCCTTAGAAAGCATCACTATGAACAAAGCTAGTGGAGGTGATGGAATTCCAGTTGAGCTATTTCAGATCCTGAAAGATGATGCTGTGAAAGTGCTGCACTGAAAATGCCAGCAAATTTGGAAAACTCAGCACTGGCCAGAGAACTGGAAAAGGTCAGTTTTCATTCCAATCCCAAAGAAAGGCAATGCCAAAGAATGCTCAAACTACCGCATAATTGCACTCATCTCACACGCTAGTAAGGTAATGCTCAAAATTCTCCAAGCCAGGCTTCAGCAATACGTGAACCATGATCTTCCAGATGTTCAAGCTGGCTTTAGAAAAGGTAGAGGAACCAGAGATAAAACTGCCAACATCCACTGGATCATTGAAAAAGAGAGTTCCAGAAAAACCTCTACTTCTGCTTTATTGACTATGCCAAAGCCTTTGACTGTGTGGATCACAATAAACTGTGGAAAATTCTGAAAGAGATGAGCATACCAGATCACCTGACCCGCCTCTTGAGAAACCTATATGCAGGTCAGGAAGCAACAGTTAGAACTGGACATGGAACAACAGACTGGTTCCAAATAGGAAAAGGAGTACGTCAAGGCTATATATTGTCACCCTGCTTATTTAACTTATATGCAGTGTACATCATGAGAAACTCTGGGCTGGAAGAAGCACAAGCTGGAATCACGATTGCCAGGAGAAATATCAATAACCTCAGATATGCAGATGACACCACCCTTATGGCAGAAAGTGAAGAGGAACTAAAAAACCTCTTGGTAAAAGTGAAAGTGGAGAGTGAAAAAGTTGGTTTAAAGCTCAACATTCAGAAAACGAAGATCATGGCATCTGGTCCCATCATTTCATGGCAAATAGATGGGGAAACAGTGGATACAGTGTCAGACTTTATTTTGGGGGCTCAAAACTCACTGCAGATGGTGATTGCAGCCATGAAATTAAAAGACGCTTACTCCTTGGAAGGAAAGTTATGACCAACCTAGATAGCATATTCAAAAGCAGACATTACTTTGCCAACAAAGGTCTGTCTAGTCAAGGCTATGGTTTTTCCTGTGGTCATGTATGGATGTGAGAGTTGGACTGTGAACAAAGCTGAGTGCCGAAGAATTGATGCTTTTGAACTGTGGTGTTGGAGAAGACTCTTGAGAGTCCTTTGGGTGGCAAGGTGATCCAACCAGTCCATCCTAAAGGAGATCAGTCCTGAATGTTCATTGGAAGTACTGATGTTGAAGCTGAAACTCCAATACTTTGGCCACCTCATGCGAAGAGTTGACTCACTGGAAAAGACCCTGATGCTGGGAAGGACTGGGGGCAGGACGAGGAGGGGATGACAGAGGATGAGATGGCTGCATGGCATCTTTGACTCAATGGACTCAATGAGTTTGAGTAAACTCTGGGAGTTGGTGATGTACAGAGAGGCCTGGCATACTGTGATTCATGGGGTTACAAAAAGTCGGACATGACTGAGTGACTGAACTTAACTGAACTGAGTCTTCTTAAACAGAAGATATGGCCATAGGCCACCAGGTGACATGGCATTAGCACTTCTCAGGTAAGTGTTAGTTTTTCCAAGCAGGCACAATTTCACCTCCTTGCAGCCACAATATAGGCACCTCACTCAGGATCCAGCACCTTCAGCTCAGCCACACATCAGGAAATCTTGGCTTCCCAACTATTGCCTGTTCTCCACCCTCAGATGTGGAGACTCTTTTAAATTGCTAGTCCTCTTGCAATTTTGACGCCCATTCTGTTATGTCTAGGGAAATGTTCTCAAGGCTACTGATGTTTGGAGGAAGCAAGGAATACAGAGCTTTTATATTCACCTTTGAAACACAGCCCAAGTACACTGCAAGCCAGCCACTTGTTTAATATAATTATTCTGCCCAGGGCTAAGTATGCAACAAATGCTTATTATGCCTCTGAAGTTTCAAGGAAATAGCACTTTCTATTATTAAGCTCTTTCTGTAGCCCGTGTTCAATATTCATGCAATATTAGAACTGAAAGAGCATTAGAGGTTATCATTCATTGTGCATTTCACTGCTGTTTTCTAGGATCACTGTCAGTCAACCCTCACCAGCTTAATTCATCAAAAGGAAATCCAGCAGTGGTATGCACTTTCAGGGCCCTACCCCCACATATCACTTTCTTCCTTCTGGGGAAAACAGACTCTCTATGGCGTGGATGCTTCCTGAAGCCCTGGATGCTTCTTCAGGCTCTTCTCCTTCCGGTTTGCCACATACAATATATCTGCTGTGCTCACGATCTCTTTGCCTGCCGTACCCTGATACCACTCTACACTGTGCCTACTTTATTTTACTGCCCACTCTTTCCTAGCTAAATCCCTGGCTAAATACTTCAGCTTAATTGCTCACTCCCACCCCCTTCCAGGAAATCTTTACACCTCCTGTCTTTCTCAGGTGTTAAATGCTCCTCCTCTGAGTTTGTGGGGGTGCTCTAAGTATTCCTTTATCAGTCTGTCTCCCTGAGAAGACTGCTGTTTTCCTTATGAACCACATTTTCTTCCTTCCCGTATCCCCTTAACACAGTGTCTGACTAATAGGAGCTACTCAATAGACATGAAAGTTGGATTTCAAATGATGACTCTATTGCCTAATTTTAGTGCTAAAAAATAAAGGGCTAATGACGTCCCTGGTGGTCCAGCAGTTAAGACTTCCCTTCCCAAATCAAGGAGTGCCAGTTTGATCCCTTGTCAGGGACCTAAGATCCCACATGCCTCCTGGCCAAAAAACCAAAACAGAAACAGAAACAATATTGTAACAAATTCAATAAGGACTTTAAAAAATGTTCCACATTCAAAAAAAAAAATCTAAAAAAAAAAAAAAGGCAGTATAGTGGGTATGTGCTGAGTGAGTGAGTGAAGTCGCTCAGTCGCATCCGACTCTGTGACCCCATGGACTGTAGCCCACCAGGCTCCTCCGTCCATGGGATTCTCCAGGCAAGAATACTGGAGTGGGTTGCCATTTCCTTCTCCAGGGGATCTTCCCAACCCAGAGGAACCCAGGTATTCCTCATTGCAGGCAGACGCTTTAACCTCTGAGCCACCAGGGAAGCCCATGGGTATGTGCTGCTGCTGCTGCTGCTGCTGCTGCTGCTGCTGCTGCTGCTAAGTCACTTCAGTCGTGTCTGACTCTGTGCGACCCCATAGACAGCAGCCCACCAGGCACCCCCGTCCCTGAGATTCTCCAGGCAAGAACACTGGAGTGGGTTGCCATTTCCTTCTCCAGTGAAAAGTGAAAGTGAAGTCGCTCAGTCGTGTCCGACTCTTCTCGACCCCGTGGACTGCAGCCTACCAGACTCCTCCATCCACGGGATTTTCCAGGCAAGAGTACTGGAGTGGGGTGCCATCGCCTTGTGCTAATAGTGAGCAATTCATAGACTGGAACTTAAAAGTGAGCTTTATTTCACTTATTTAGTTTTCCAACATTTTATTGTGAAATTTTTCAAATGTATAGAAAAGACAAAAAGCTTCATTTCTTAAGATCACATTTCTCGTACTTCAGATGCAGCCGAGTGTTCTCAAACTCACTAACAACTGGATGGGACTAGTATAACTGAAACTCTAATTGTGTGAAGAAAAGAACAGGAACATAGTATAATCAGTTATGGCATTTTGATCATCTTCTCAGTCTAACTATACTGGTAGCTGGTCATTCTTGCTAGATGGAATTTGACTGTTTTAAAAAGCTTTCTCTTTTACTATCTCATTTGAACCTCACAACAGCCCTATAAAGTAGGAAGAGAATGTATTTTAACAATTTCAGAGATGAGGAAACCAAAGTTCAGTGTGGTTGGCTTGACTATCCAGTTAGTATAGAATAAAACTCGGTTTCAACTCATAATTCTCACTCATTGTCTCATTAGACTAGACTGAAGAATTTTCCATTCAGTTTTGCCATGGCTCACTTGGTCACTGCACTGCGGGCTGTCATCTACAACTTTCGCTTTGTACATGGTTTTTCAACAGTTGCCAGTGACATACAGATCTACTCTGAAGAAAAACCAAAGGAGAAATAATGGACCTCCAGGAGAAGAACAATCCAATCTCTATCAGTTAGTAAAATGATTTAGAGAGAATAATTCACACTTTGAAGAGGCACAGGGAGTGAAGGGCAGGCAGGTTAAATGAAAAGCCACTTTCCTCTCCTATCTGGGAGAGAAGTTGTCATTGCACAGTGAAATAAATGCCTGCCTATTTTATTTATTCTTTTTGTGTAGTTAAATCTATCAGTTTCCATGGTGCCCCCTATTCACCATGGAAACTCTGACAAGCTCGTTATGCTTTAGGAAAAAAAACACATACACCGAAAATCTGAGATGGGATAAATGCACTTCTTTTAAAACTGTGTTCTTCTGAGTAGGAAGCCTTGATGGATAGCAAATCATAATGATCTCGATTTTTCCACTTCTTAAGTGGGAATAGAGTTTTGCCTACCCATCAAAGGAGAACCTTTGATCCCCCAAAATCTGTGTGGCAGTAGTTATGTGTATGAATACTTCACTTCTGAATTTACTGGCAGCAGAGACATGACTCAGTCCTCATTTAGCTGATTTTTATGAGAATATGGTACTAGTCCCTATATAATTTCTTTTTTGTTCAGAAATTTATATTATGATAGGCACCCTGCTAGCCTCTGTGGACATGACAATGCATGAAACAGACATTGTCTTGTCCATATGCAACTTACACTAATCTTTTTCTCCATCACCTCTAGGAGTAGGAATTAACTGTGTTCATAGTGTTACCATAATATTTCCCTAGTGTGATTGACAAATTACGTATTGTCTTATATCAGTTCAGTTCAGTTCAGTTCTGTTCAGTCACTCAGTCGTGTCCGACTCTTTGCAACCCCTTGAGTTACAGCACGCCAGGCCTCCCTGTCTATCACCAACTCCCAGAGTTCACTCAGACTCACATCCATCGAGTCAGTGTTACTGCATATCTAATTGTAAATAATACAAATATGATAAAAATGCACCTAAGAGTAAAACTGAAGTGATATATATTGATAGCAATGAAGAGGTATATGATTTCTTTAACATTATTTGTTTTAAAGAAGCCTTTTTTTTTTGGCTGGGCTACATGGCTTGCAGGATCGTAGTCCCTCTGGCATGGATTGAACTCAGGGCCTGGCAGTGAAAGCACCAAGTCCTAACCACTGGACGACCAGGAAATTCCCATAAAGAGGTCTATATTTTTAAGTAGCTACTTTATTACTTTTGTAAAATTTATATATGTTCATTTTTCAAGATTTGAATATTTTTAAAAATACTCATATCTCATCACCCAAATATATCACAGTCATCAGCACTCTTGAGGTTTTCTTAGAAAAGTTCCAGTGTAGAAAAGACAAAAATAATAGAAGAAGTTTATAGAAAGGAAAACTAAGCTAGAGAAAAGCTACCTCTACTTTGTAGAACAGAAATTGAATTTGGAGAAATTTGGGAAAAGGCATCTATTTTACCTGAATTTTAGTTAAGAAAGGAAAACTACAAAACAAGAGGACTGCATTTCTACTTCAACCAGGTTTTATGCCAGGCTGGTGCAAGAAGATATTTTTCCTGGCAGGAAAGCTTTCAGTACCATGTAAGTAGTCATCTCCATCACCTGCTCGTGCTGCTAATCCTTAGAATAACATGGCACCTTAGCAGAGATCAGCCGATGCCCCTTTCCCACCAGTTCAAAGCAAATACTATTGACCTGATGTTACTTTGTCTCCATTTCTACCCTAATGTAGATGATACTACTCTACATTTACTACCAAAGGATAAACACTAAATATTGGGGTGGCCAAAAAGTTCAACTGGGTTTCCTCGTAACATCTTATAGAAAAACCAGAGCAAACTTATTGGCCATCCCAATAAAATCAAATTTTATAGGCTCAGGTTCCAGCTCCACCACTAGCCGGTGCTGCCTTAGGAAAAGTATTCCACCTCTTTGGCCTTGGTTTCTTCATCTGTAAGATGTAAGGTTACATATTGTCACTGGTCTCATACTTCTTTACTCTCAATGATTCATTTTCATATCTCTCCTGCTAAAATATTTTGTTTTAAAATTTTTTACCTATCAAGAAGACTAGATAGATGCTTGATATGAATTTTTCTTGAATAAATTATTTCCTTGTTTTTCATTAAAGACCAAATTAACTACTAATCAAAGCTGCTGATCAATATAAACTGTCTAGCATCAGTATGTTGAGTTAACATAATTCAAAACTAAAGCAGATCTAACATTTCATTTAGCCCATGCAATCTATCTCAAATTGGACAAATTCTTTTAGGCTTTGTGAAATGTTAGTAACAGCTTAAGGAACATGCTTCTGAACTTGTTGATTAATCCTCCTTAGTATCCTGGCACTCTCGGTTGATAAATATCAAACTAATACATAAATAGCTTATACAACTCAATAGCACAAAAATCAAGCAATTTTGTCCAAAAATAGGCAGAAGACTTAAATAGAAATTTCTCCAAAGGAGACATACAGATGGCCAAGAGGCACTTGAAGAGATGCTCAACATCACTAATAATTAGATAAATGCAAATTAAAACTACAGTGAGGTACTACCCACACCAGTCAGAATGGCCACTGCTGAAAATCTACAAATAACAAATGTTGGAGAGGATGTGGAGAAAAGGGAACCCTCCTACACCACTGGTGGGAATGAAAGTTGGTGCAGCCACTGTGGAAAACAGTATGGAGGTTCCTCAGAAAGCTAAAAAAGAGGGTTACCATACGATCCAGCTATCTGACTCCTGGGCATATATCTGGAAAAAACCATAATTTGAAAAGATTCCTACACACCTATGTTCAGAGCAGCACTGTTCACAATAACCAAGACAAGGAAAGAATGTAAATGTCCATCAATAGATGAATGGATAAAGAAGCCATGGTACATATATACAATGGAACACTACTCAGTCATAAAAAAGAAGAAAATAATACCATTTGCAGCAACATGAATGTAAATAGAGATTATCATAGTAAGTCAAAAAGATAAAGTCAAAAAGATAAAGAAAAATACCATATGATATCACTTATATGAATCTAAAATACAACAAATGAACCTATCTATTAAAGAGAAATAGAATCAGACATTAAAAAAAAAAAAAAAAAGAATCACAGACATAGAGAACAGCCTGATGGTTGCCAAGGGGAAGAGCACTGGTTGGGTCGCAGATGTAAGCTTTTATATATAGAATGGATAAATGACAAGATCATACTATATAGCACTGAGAACTATTGATACATTCAATATCCTCTGATAAACCATTATGGAAAATAATAGTTTTTAAAAAGAACGTGTATAAGTATATATATAACTGAATCACTTTGCTATACAGCAGTAATTAATACAACATTGCAAATCAATCATACCTCAACAAATAAATAAAAATTTTATAAAAAACTAGGAGAGGGAATCATTGATATAACTGTACACATTTTGGGGAATTATTTGTTAATTTTTATGCCTTGAACTAAACAGTTTATTTTATATACATTCATTATGCCACATCAATGACTGAGACCAAGAGGATTAAGTGAATATTATTTAGGTGTTAATTCTGAAGATCACAGAAAAAAGTTGGTTTTCCTCAAGAATATCAATGAACAGCTCAAGTGGCTTGAGCATGGTTTTGAAGTTAGGAAAATGCTGGTCCCAGGTAATGATATGCTAGTCAATATACAATAACAGCTGGTGCATGCCTATAGAGCCCATGATTCTAGAAGCCATGTCACATTTGGACTCTACCCTAGGAGAAAACGAAATATTACCACACCATCCTTAGAGCCCCTTTAGATATGGACATCAAATGCTAACTGAAACTCAAGTTAAATGATAAAATAATGATTTTTTTAAAAGGAGAAAAAAATTCTGAAGAAGTCTTATAGTGGTATTTGAGTGTATAAAGTTAAACGTCAAAAATTCCTCTGCATATTTCTAAAGGGACAATTTTTAATATTACATATAAATGAAAGAACTGACCATTTATGGTCTATATGAAATGCAAAAGTCCATTCATTATATCTATAACAAAAGTCTAGCCCTAATGAGAGAAAAACTTTTTAAGTATCTAAGAGAAGCAATTCTTCTACTTGCTTTTATAAGTTTGGTTTGTGTTTTCAGAATTTTTTGTGCAATGGAATATAATAGGGACTCAGTAAATATTAGATGAATTAATGTTTTATTATATATACTAAAACCCCAATTCAGGCTTCCTCATCATCCCCTCCCCCTACCCTCCACCCAAGCATTCAAATTGTCATAGTGTATGTAATACTATAATATGCCAAGAAAAGAAGAAAATGTAACTTGCATTTAGGTCATGTATGTATATGAGAGTTGGACTATAAAGAAAGCTGAGAGCCAAAGAATGGATGCTTTTGAACTGTGGTGTTGGAGAAGACTCTTGAGAGTCCCTTGGACTGCAAGGAGATCCAACCAGTCCATCCTAACGGAGATCAGTCCTGGGTGTTCATTGGAAGGACTGATGTTGAAGCTGAAACTCTAATACTTTGGCCACCTGATGTGAAGAGCTGACTCATTGGAAAAGACCCTGATGCTGGAAAAGATTGAGGGCAGGAGGAAAAGGGGACAATAGAGGATGATATGGTTGGATGGCATCACCAACTCAATGGACACGAGTTTGGATAGGCTCCAGGAGTTGGTGATGTACAGGGAGGCCTGGCATGCTGCAGCTCATGGGGTTGCCAAGAGTCGGACATGACTGAGTGACTGAACTGAACTAACTGAACTGAAGTAAAGACTATGAGTTGAAAGTGGCAGAAAATTAGTTCAAATTTTTAAGCCAGAGAGTATATTGTCTAACATAACCAAAAACATAACTTCACTGGCTTCTGGCAGAACTTGGTTGCAGGTTCAATGTTCACAGCACCCAGTTCTTTCTCTCCCTCTACCTCCTTTCTGCACAACCCCCTCAACCTTCCATACCTCCTTCACACAGACTCAGTTCTCTGGCATCTCTTTCCTTATGGCTACAAGATGGCAACAACAGCTCTATACTTCATACTGTCTTAAATTCAAGTTATGGGGAACCCAAGCAACTTTCCAAACAACAACTCTGCACCTTATTTGCCCCCGTTGGACCAACGTTGAGTCCCACAGCAATCACGATAAAAGTCAATGTGAGACGTTATGCCTTGAACAACTTAGGGTTGCTTGGAGGCACACCCGCAAGTATTAAAAATCTGTGTATAAGCCAAGGAAACCAGAATTGAAAAAGACACATGTACCCCAATGTTCATCGCAGCACTGTTTACAATAGCTAGGACATGGAAGCAACCTAGATGTCCATCGGCAGACGAATGGATAAGAAAGCTGTGATACATATACACAATGGAATATTACTCAGCTATTAAAAATAATACATTTGAATCAGTTCTAATGAGGTGGATGAAACTGGAGCTTATTATACAGAGTGAAGTAAGTCAGAAAGAAAAACACCAATACAGTATACTAACGCATATATATGGAATTTAGAAAGATGGCAACAATGACCCTGTATGAGAGACAGCAAAAGAGACACAGATGTAAAGAACAGACTTTTGGACTCTGTGGGAGAAGGTGAAGGTGGGATGATTTGAGAGGATAGCATTGAAACATGTATATTATCATATGTGAAACAGATTGCCAGTTCAGGTTCGATGCATGAGACAGGGTGCTCGGGGCTGGTGCACTGGGATGACCCTGAGGGATGGGATGGGGAGGGAGGTGGGAGAGGGGTTCAGGATGGGGAACACATGTATACCCATGGCTGATTCATGTGAAGGTATGGCAAAAGCCACTACAATATTGTAAGTAATTAGCCTCCAATTAAAATAAATAAATAAAATAAATAAAAATCTGTATATAACTTTTGACTCCCCCAAAAGTTAACTACTAATAGACTACTGTTGGCTGGAAGCATTACTGATAACATAAACACTCAGTTAACACCTATTTCATATGTTAATGCATTATATACTTTATTCCTACAATAAAGTAAGCTAAAGAAAAGAAAATGTTATTAAGAAAATTATAAGGAAGAGAAACTATATTTACAGTACTGTACTATATCAATACCATAAGTTTGAATCATCTGTTTATAAGATGAATCATCTATCAGTACCTGTATAAAAATTATCTTGTGATATAAAATACTTTAGATGTTATTATTGATACTAGATATCAAAAAAGAAAAGATAACATGAAAAAGAAGTTCATATTCATCTACAGGTATAACAATTCATGCACTGATAATGAAGCAGTAATATGATTGCTTTATGGTAATCAATACAATTGCTTCACATATTAATTATATAGCTTAGCCTATATACTAATGAATGAATCATTTATGTTGTGGCATACAGTATTACAGTCATATTCATGATTCATAGGTATTGAACATAATTTGTTTTTTTAAAAACACTTACCTAGGATGATGGTCTGATATGCAGTTTCTGCAATTACTAGAGGAGGTATCAGTTCAGTTCAGTTCAGTTCAGTCGCTCAGTCATGTCCGGCTCTTTGTGACCCCATGAATCACAGCATGCCAGGCCTCCCTGTCCATCACCAACTCCCAGAGTTCACTCAAACTCATGTCCATCGAGTCGGTGATGCCATCTAGACATCTCATTTTCTGTCGTCCCCTTCTCCTCCTGCCTCCAATCCCTCCCAGCATCAGGGTCTTTTCCAATGAGTCAACTCTTCGCATGAGGCAGCCAAAGTATTGGAGTTTCAGCTTTAGCATCAGTCCTTCCAAAGAACACCCAGGACTTATCTCCTTTAGAATGGACTGGTTGGATCTCCTTGCAGTCCAAGGGACTCTCAAGAGTCTTCTCCAATACCACAGTTCAAAAGCATCAATTCTTTGGTGCTCAGCTTTCTTTATACTCCAACTCTCACATCCATACATGACCACAGGAAAAACCATAGCCTTGACTAGACAGACCTTTGTTGGCAAAGTGATGTCTCTGCTTTTGAATATGCTATCTAGGTTGGTCATAACTTTCCTTCCAAGGAGTAAGCGTCTTTTAATTTCATGGCTGCAATCACCATCTGCAGTGAGTTTTGAGCCCAAAAACATAAAGTCTGACACTGTTTCCACTGTTTCCCCACCTATTTCCCATGAAGTGATGGTACTGGATGCCGTGATCTTCATTTTCTGAATGTTGAGCTTTAAGCCAACTTTTTCACTCTCTTCTTTCACTTTTATCAAGAAGCTCTTTAGTTCTTCTTCTCTTTCTGCCATAAGGGTGGTGTCGTCTGCATATCTGAGGTTATTGATATTTCTCCCGGCAATCTTGATTCCAGCTTGTGCTTCTTCCAGCCCAGCATTTCTCATGATGTACTCTGCATATAAGTTAAACAAGCAAAGTGACAATATACAGCCTTGACGTACTCCTTTTCCTATTTGGAACCAGTCTGTTGTTCCATGGCCAGTTCTAACTGTTGCTTCCTGACCAGCATACAGGTTTCTCAAGAGGCAGGTCAGGTGGTCTGGTATTCCCATCTCTTTCAGAATTTTCCACAGTTTATTGTGATCCACACAGTCAAAGGCTTTGGCATAGTCAATAAAGCAGAGACAGATGTTTTTCTGGAACTCTCTCACTTTTTTGATGATCCAATGGATGTTGGCAATTTGATCTCTGGTTCCTTTGCATTTTCTAAATCCAGCTTGAACATCTGGAAGTTTTCAGTTCACGTATTGGTGAAGCCTGGCTTGGAGAATTTTGAGCATTACTTTGCTAGTGTGTGAGATGCATGCAATTGTCGGTAGTTTGAGCATTCTTTGAATTCCAACAAATATAAAAATATACTTTGCACTCTTAGTCCCAGGTGCTAAACCCAAATTTTAAGTTAATGGAGGCTCAAAATTAATACTCCTAAATCTCCTGAAATGATTTCAATTAAATAAGACTGGCTCTTGAAATACAATAAAAAGTACTGACACTGAAAGGAGGAAAAGATGTCTTTTCACTTAATTGTTAAAATCCCCCCAACTATATCCTGCCCACATAATTCTCAACTAATAATAGCCTATTTCACTCAGTGTCAGCAAAGAATACAGAATGCTGTAATCCACATGTGTGTTATTTTGTTGCATATGCCTGCAGACTATAATTAGCAGATATCTTCTTCAAACATCAAGTCAAACATTTTTGATAATTATTTTCTTGCTTACAGAAAATTCAGGAGCAAACAGCTTGGAAAAATATACTTTCTTTTAAAAAGGGGCAAGAAAACAAACCCTGTTCTATTTTACATCATGATTTTACTTTGAATCTATCATCACATTTGCTGGTTCTTCTTAAATCTTGTCTGAAATAGGTGTGACTTGAAGCAAAGTATATACTATTCATAGCACAAACATCAAAGAAAAACACATCAAAGACAGTAACATCAAGAGAGGGTCGCATAAGAACTAAAAACAGACTCACAGGATTTAAAGAAAAGAGTCATTTTGTTATTGATGAATGTTAGGCACAATTGCACTGGGTTAAAAAACTATAGTACCTTCATAGAGTGGATGTTCTGTAGTGGTTTAAAAGACTTGAGATGCATCTACAATTTCTAAGTTAGAAGCATGTCTACGAGAAGTCTAAGTCACCAAATAACACGAGTAGAGTGATTTCATATTTGCAATGGAAAATATCAGTGAATAGAAATGTGTGTGGGTGTTGATAAAGCCCATGGATGGAGGAACCTGGTAGGCTGCAGTCCATGGGGTCACACAGAGTCGGACACGACTGAAGCGACTTAGCAGCTTAGCAGCATTGATATAAATATATAGCCTTATTCATATTTTTTTAATTGTATGAGAGAATTATGTGAAAGAACACATACTTGTGCCGAGACTTTTTGAGACTCCTAACCATCTCTGATATCAACCACAGGATGATTCCACACAAGCTCAGACTCAAGCTGATGATGTCCCACCAAAAGAGAATGCCTGTGATCTTTCCAAATTCTGCCTTGTGGATTCTTGAGACCACTGAGCCTTGCAAACAAGAGCCAAGTGAGTGAACTCCTCCATGAGAAACACTCAACCAGTAGGGAATAAAAGCTAATGAATAGGATTTCCTTGGTGGCACAGTGATTGGGAATCTGCCTACCAATGCAGGAGACATGGGTTTGATCCCTGGTCCAGGAAGATTCCATATGCCCGGAGCAACTAAGCCTGTGTGCCACAACTTCTGAGCTTGTGTGCCACAACTACTAAAGCCCGTGAGCCTGGAGTCTGTGCTCTGCAATGAGAAGCCTGTGCACTGCAACTAGAGAAAACCTGAGTGCAGCAACAAAGACCCAGTGCATAACATAAATTTACCATTTTGACAATGAAGAACACAATTCAGTGGCATTAAGTACATTCAAATTGTTGTGCAAACAGCACCATTATTCATTTCCGTGTCATCATCTCCAACATAAACTCTACTCAAAATCCAGTAACTCTCCATTCTCCTCTCCCCACAGTCTGTGGGAACCTCTGTTTTTTCTGTGCCTGAGAATTGGTCTATTCTAGGTACCTTGTATTAGTAGAATCATTTAATATTTATCTTTTGTGTCTGGCTTATTTCACTTAGCATAATGTTTTCAAGGTTCATCCATATTGTAGCATACATCAGAATTTCATTTTTTAATTAAAATTTGAATAATTTTTGCTTTTTAAAAAAATTGAGATATAATTGACTTATAACATTGTGTAAGTTTAAAGCACACTGTGTGTTGATTTTATACATTTATATCTTGCAATATGATTACCACTGAAGTGTTGGCTAACATCTCCATCACTTCACATAACTGTCATTTCTTTTTGTAGTAAGAACACTTAAGATCTAGTCTTGTATCAGCTTTGAAGTATAATATTCTATTGCATGTATAATCTGCATTCCATTTATGCATTCATCTATTGATAGACGTTTGTGCTGTTTCCACCTTTTGGCTATTGTGAATAACACTGCTATGAACATGAGTGTTCAAGTATCTGAGTCCTTGTTTTAAATCTTTTGGATATCTATACCCTTGAGTGAAAACACTACTCATAATATAACTACAAGTTTAATTTTTTGAGGACCTGTCAAACTGTATATTTCTAGATTCTGGTGGAATTGACACCCAGAATCTTGATAATGTTCCATGTATTGGCTTTTCCTTCTTTCCTGACTCTTTCTCCTGCTCCCTGTGACCTTTCACATGGAGCACCTACACCAAAGTCCTGCAAGCCCTTGTCTAAGGCTCTGTTTCTAGGGGATCCCAAACTATGACAACACTCATCTCTAAGGGTAATTAGGTCTGAGAATTAGACTGGAAAAGGAGAGACATTTACCTTTTAAACTTTTGTGCCTGTATCACTTTTGTGTTTTTGAGTGTTTAAGGTTATAAATAAGAAGTCACAGAATCACAATTTTTCTATTCTTGTGAAACATATATAAATGACTAAATAAAGCACAGATTGGAGGACAACAACAGAATGGGAAAGACTAGAGATCTCTTCAAGAAAATTAGAGATACCAAGGGAACATTTCATGCAAAGATGGACTCGACAAAGGACAGAAATGGTATGGACCTAACAGAAGCAGAAGATATTAAGAACAGGTGGCAAGAATACACAGAAGAACATACAAAAAAGATCTTCACGACCAAGATAATCATGATGATGTGATCACTCACCTAGACCAGACAACCTGGAATGTGAAGTCAAGTGGACCTTAGAAAGCATCACTACAAACAAAGCTAGTGGAGCCGATGGAATTCCAGCTGAGCTATTTCAAATCCTGAAAGATGATGCTATGAAAGTGCTGCATTCAATATACCAGCAAATTTGGAAAACTCAGCAGTGGCCACAGGACTGGAAAAGGTCAGTTTTCATTCCAATCCTAAAGAAAGGCAATACCAAAGAATGCTCAAACTACCGCACAATTGCATTTATCTCACACGCTAGTGAAGTAATGCTCAAAATTTTCCAAGCCAGGCTTCAACAGTACGTGAACCGTGAACTTCCAGATGTTTGAGCTGGTTTTAGAAAAGGCAGAGGAACCAGAGATCAAATTGCCAACATCTGCTGGAAAAAGCAAGAGAGTTCCAGAAAAACATCTTTTTCTGCTTTATTGACTATGCCAAAGCCTTTGACTGTGTGGATCACAATAAACTGTGGAAAATTCTGAAAGAGATGGGAATACCAGACCACCTGACCTGCCTCTTGAGAAACCTGTATGCTGGTCAGGAAGCAACAGTTAGAACTGGACATGGAACAACAGACTGGTTCCAAATAGGAAAAGGAGTACGTCAAGGCTGTATATTGTCACTTCGCTTGTTTAACTTATATGCAGAGTACATCATGAGAAATGCTGGGCTGGAAGAAGCACAAGCTGGAATCACGATTGCCAGGAGAAATATCAATAACCTCAGATATGCAGACGACACCACCCTTATGGCAGAAAGCGAAGAAGAACTAAAGAGCCTCTTTATGAAAGTGAAAGAGGAGAGGGAAAAAGTTGGCTTAAAGCTCAACATTCAGAAAACGAAGATCATGGCATCTGGTCCCATCAATTCATGGGAAATAGATGGGGAAACAGTGGAAACAGTGTCAGGCTTTATGTTTTTGGGCTCCAAAATCACTGCAGATAGTGATTGCAGCCATGAAATTAAAAGACACTTACTCCTTGGAAGGAAAGTCATGACCAACCTAGATAGCATATTCAAAAGTAGAGACATTACTTTGCCAACAAAAGTCCGTCTAGTCAAGGCTATGGTTTTCCCAGTGGTCATGTATGGATGTGAGAGTTGGACCGTGAAGAAAGCTGAGTGCCGAAGAATTGATGCTTTTGAACTGTGGTGTTGGAGAAGACTCTTGAGAGTCCCTTGGACTGCAAGGAGATATAACCAGTCCATTCTAAAGATAAGTCCTGGGTGTTCTTTGGAAGGAATGATGCTAAAGCTGAAACTCCAGTACTTTGGCCACCTCATGTGAAGAGTTGACTCATTGGAAAAGACTCTGATGTTGGGAGGGATTGGGGGCAGGATGAGAAGGGGACGACAGAGGATGAGATGGCTGGATGGCATCACCGACTCGATGGACGTGAGTCTGAGTGAACTCTGGGAGTTGGTGATGGACAGGGAGGCCTGGTGTGCTGCAATCCATGGGGTCACAAAGAGCCGGACACGACTGAGCGACTGAACTTAACTGAACTGATAATTCTTACAGGTTTGTGCCTCTAGAGCAAGTAGGAGAGTTTTAAAGATTAATGTTTTAATTAGCCTCTAATTAAAATAAAAAAAAAAAAAGACTCTTAAGTCTTAATCCAAGATTTTGATCTGACTTTGCCCTCTGGACTGGATCCCTGAGGACTCTGCTCTAACTCACATTAAGATCTGAGGTGTCAGTGTTCTCACTTCTAGTCTACACTGTTTTCTATTGTCCATCTTCACCCCACTTTTCCTCCAAACATATGATACCCCCTGGCTTACACTGCTTCCCCCATTTAGTCTCGACTCTCTGGGACTTTACTTCAACCGTTACTGTGGCGTCGTTTTTTATACCCTTATCTCAGTATGGCAGTCATCCTCTAATTTCTAACCTGGATTAATCCAAATATTTGCCTCCATGCTGATTAGGGCTGGTGGAGAAATGTCTTAGTTTCCTTAAAGATGTGGCAATGGAGCTGCTAATCTTGGCAGCTAATTCGTGTTAATATCAACAGAATCTAACCACTATTTAACAAGGCTATACTGAATTTCTCACTCCCAGTCACTCTCCCAAATACTCACACTCACACTTTTACCAGATTTCTTTGATCAATGTTTCACAAACGTTGAAATTTTTAGATGTTAAATCATTTTCTTATTTCAAATAATCTATAACTGAACTTATCTTTGGAGAGCTAAAATTTACAACATGCTTTGTAGATGCCAAGTACTGTGCTACATAAATATGATAGCTAACATTTATTGAGCATTTATTATGATTATATATCATAGTTACTCATATCTACTAAGCACTCAATAAATGTTGGCTACAGAATGATGAACCCAAACACAGATGTTTGTAGATATGGTGTCAGAAACTTAAGGAATTAGTCCAAGTGTAAGAGCCCCTACCCTTAATCTCTACTTTCTTCCCTATATGCTTTCTACATACATTTTGGTCTAAAATCCTTAATATCAACAACCCTATGAACTAGTATTGTACCATTACTGCTTCCTCTTTATGAATACTTGTCTATCTATCTGTCTATATGCATATATATGTATATGGGCTTCCCCAGTGGCTCTGCTGGTAAAGAACCCACCTGCCAATGCAGGAGATGCGAAAGACTTGAGTTCAGTCCCTGGGTTGGGATGATTTCCTGGAGAAGAAAATGGCAACCCACTTCAGTATTCTTGCCTGAGAAATCTCACAACCAGAGGAGCCTGGCAGCCTACAGTCCATGGGATCACAGAGTCAGATACAACTGAGCACACATGCACACATGCATAAACACACACACACACACACACACACACATACACACATATCTTTCAGAAATCCACCGTCAAGGCCATGGTTACAGAGTTAGTGACTAGAAGAGTCAGAAGTTAAACACATATCTCTGACTCTGAGCCCACATTTAGAACAATACACATTGCTGTCTTTGTTGCTTATGCATAGCTTTGCTTACTGCACCTATGATATTGGGATTTATAGAAAGAAATATTATATATATTTGGTCTTCCCCCATTGTTCCTGGCATAGAGCTCTTAAAACTCTTGGAATTTCCCAAGTGATGAGAGTAATAAAGACGCCTTTCGTGATGTTAATGAGAGACTTTTGGATTCACCTGAGGTTAATGGCTGGTTGCTAGGAGAATCAGCCATGTGATTAGAGGGTTGGAATTTTTAGTCCTACCCCCTGATCTTTGGGGAGGAGAGAGGGCCTGGAGGTTGAATCAAATATCACTGGCCAATCATTTAATCATGCCTATGTGATAAATCATTTATGCCTCTCCAAAAAATGAATAAACAGAAACCTCAATTAAATAGAATCAGGAGATCAGAAAGGGGAGGTTTCACACCCTGTGATGACAGCAGAGCCCAACAGGAAGAAAACAGATTCATCTTCTTTCCTGGCAAGGACTCAACCAATAATTATCTAAGGTCTCTGTTTACTAAGTGAAAGTGAAAGTTGCTCAGTCATGTCCAGCTCTTCGCGACACTATGGACTGTAGCCCACCAGGCTCTTCTATTCATGGAATTTTCCAGGCAAGAATACTGGAGTGGCTTCCCATTTCCTTCTCAGGGGATCTTCCTGACCCAGGGATCGAACCCAGGTCTCCAGAATTGCAGGCAGATTCTTTACTGTCTGTGCCACCAGGGAAGCCCATTTAGATTATAATCTAATTATAAATTAGATGATCATTTCAGGAGCTTCAACACCTGATTAATAGAAGTTCCATTAAAAAAAAGAACAGAGAAAATGGAGCAAAGTATCAAAGAAAGAATACTAGAACATTTCCTGTAGCTGAAGATCTTACATATCGAGGTTGGAAGATCCAACAAGTGGGTGGCCAATACGTGAAAATGAGAACTACAGCACTTCACTGTGAAATTTCAAAATGCCAGGAATAAATATGTCTTTGACACTTTCAGAAAGAAACAGATTATGTATTAAGTGAAACAGCCTAGAAGTCAGAATGACACTGAACTAGGATAATGGAACAAAGCCTTCAAATTCTGAAAGAAAATTCTCTCCCACTGAGAAATCCATATCCAGGCAAACCATAAACGTACATCAAGTGTAAGAGTAGAATGTTGAAAGTTTCAGATTTATGAGATCTCAAAATATTTCCTCACTTTGGAATGCTTTACCAAAAAACTACTGTAGCATGTGCTTCTCCAAGGGACTAAAATAAGAGAGAGGAAAGCGCAGTACATGGGACATCACAGGCACTCGGCAGAAGGAAAACCTCAGAGGACTGCAAAGTCCCAGCTATACTGCCGTGCTTTAGGCCTGGAAAGCAGCAAGAGCTAATAGGAGCAAGAGCCCAAGCAGGGAAGAAATGGAATTTATAGGTAGCATGAAGCATTGATTCATATATATATATATCCTATAGATTTGTTCACACATATGAGTAAACTTAGAATGATAGCCATTGTTGCATATTTATAGTAGAAAAAGACCAAAACACAGTTGAACGCCATTAAGTGGGATTTTAGTAATGGTTTATCCCCTTAACTGGAAACTCTGCAGTCATTTAAAAAGGATAAGATAAATATGTTGACAGAGAGGAATTGGTTTCCTGAATAATTTTTACACAGAAAAACAAACAAACAAGAAATAGTGAAGAGTAACTTGTAGGCTTCTAGTTTTTTTGTTTTTTTAAAGAAGCAGGGTGTGGATATGCGCACACATATGCTTGACTGTTTATACAGAATTATCTCTTGAACGTTACACAAGAAATTGATAACAAAGGTTACCTGAAAGAGATGGGATCAAATCACAGATTCACACCCTACTATCTCTTCTCCAGTTATCCTTTAGTAATAGAACCTCAGAGTATAACTAACCTCATGGCTGACTTGAATAAAGATGACATTTGCCAATTCTCTTTGCAAATAGGTGGCCAGTGTTGTGTCCTTCAGAAAGGAGCTATGCTGTCTTCTCCTCCCCCATTTCCTCCTGCCAGCCAGACTGTTGACCTGCTTCCTGGAACTCAGGCTTCTTACTTAGAGCGTGAAAGAAAAGCCCCCTTTTGACAAGAACAAAGCAACCAAAAAGAGTCAAGGTCCCATTAATGGTGGCCTCACCACAGCAGCCTTGGACTGCTTACCTTAGAACTTTGTTTACATGGGAAAGAAAACAAACTCTATCTTAATCTAGATTATTAGTATGTAGGGATCTGTGTCATTCATACCTGAAGCTAACCCTAAGTGATTCAGGAAGGCAGGCTAGGTAGAGTTGGGGGTAGGGGGAGGGGGTTGGCCCCTATCGATGAGTCCATTTTAGTTTAAGAACATGCCAGAGTGTGGACAGTGCCATGAACATCTGTATAAAGGATTCTACTTTCTTTATCTTGAGTTCCTCCAAACTTCAAGGCTGTTGGGGCATCTTCATACCTTAGGATTATCACAATTTCAGGATATTTTATTCACTTAAAAAGCCTAAAAGTCCATATGATAGACCAAATGATTCTTCACTGAGTATTCTAGCTGTGAGAATCTATGAAAGTAAGAAGTGGGTATGTGCATGTGTGCAATGTGCAAAGGAAGGAGAGGACAACATTCATTTTATCACACCTCAATCTCAACTGGATTCTTCCTAATTACAGATATTCTGAGGCTGAGGCTTTTTATACCATCATAAATTAAGTTGTTTGTTACTGGATCAATTCTTAGCTGGAGTCATTCCAATGCCCCGCTAGGAGAAGCAGCTATCTGATTTAATTTAGGATGTGCTGGCAAGACTGCCAAACATCAACGAGAACTCAGAAACAGTCTCAAACTCGAGGCACGATACATAGCAATGATGTCAATAATCTCTTTGCTTTCAATATTTATTTATGGATATTGTTTTAGGAAAGTCAAAGGAAAGAAAGTAAATGCTGAGGAACAGGATGTCTTCAATGTCTCTATGGGTTAAAATAAATTCCTTTTATATTTTTCATCTTATACTGCTACTGCTGCTGCTGATGCTGTTAAGTCACTTCAGTCGTGTCTGACTCTGTGGGACCCCATAGACGGCAGCCCACCAGGCTCCCCCGTTCCTGGGATTCTCCAGGCAAGAACACTGGAGTGGGTTGCCATTTCCTTCTCCAATGCATGAAAGTGAAAAGTGAAAGTGAAGTCGCTCGGTGGTGTCTGACTCTTAGTGACCCCATTGACTGCAGCCCACCAGGCTCCTCCAACCATGGGATTTTCCAGTCCCCAGTCCTAGCTGAGCATTAGAATCATCCTGAGGGACTTTAATACAAATTCTCTGACTCCATATCCCAACAATTCTGATTCACTAAATCTGTCTTAACCTAAAGCTCTCTCTTTTTTTGAGCATTGCTCTGGTGATTATGAAAGTTGAATTCTTGCTCTGCATTTAGGATTGATGCTTTTGAACTGTGGTGTTGGAGACCACTCTTGAGAGTCCCTTGGACTACAAGGAGCTCCAACCAGTCCATCCTAAAGGAAACCAGTCCTAAATATTCTTTGGAAGGACTGATGCTGAAACTCCAATACTTTAGCCACCTGATGTGATGAACTGACTCATTAGAAAAGACACTGATGCTGGGAAAGATCAAAAGCAGGAGGAGAAGGGGACAGCAGAGGATGAGATGGTTGGATGGCATCACCGACTCGATGGACATGAGTTTGAGCAAGCTCCAGGAGTTGGTGATAGATAGGGAAGCCTGGCATGTTGCAATCCATGGGGTCGCAAAGAGTCAGACATGACTGAGTGACTGAACTGAACCACATTTAGGAAGACCTAGCATAGATCAGTAATTTTAAATGACCAATATGTGCTGTTAATATGATTTAAAAAGACAATTTAGGCAATACAATTTTTTTTTCTTTTGGCCATGCCACATAGCATGTAGGATCCTAATTCCCCAACCAAGGACTGAACCTGTGCCCTCTGTATTAGAAGAGTGGAGTTATAACCACTGGACTGCCAGGGAAGTCCCACAGACAAATTTTTAACACTTCATGAAGTAGAAAGTCTCCACACTCAGAGGAGGAGGAGTGTGGAGGATTGAAATGTATGGCAGAAGGAAGGAAGCTTTTCTAGGATGAAAAATATGGGACAAGGAAAATAAGGAATAAAAACATCTGATTGGCTGGGGTTACATAGGAATAGGACATCACCTATGTTATTGGCGATCACAAACTGGTTGTCCAGATGGTCTGACTTCTGGGCTGATGGAATATTAATAAGAATATAAAGCCTAAAAGTTAACCTTCATTTTGCTGATGTAGTTTCCCAGGATCAGTGGTCCACAGTCTACCAAGAAAGGTTCATAAGAGATCAGTGTGACATTTCTACCTTTTGATCAACCTCTGGCCAAGCATGAGGTTTGATCAGAGATGATGCTAAAAGTTATTCCAGGTTATAATTGCCTCTTTGGTATACATGTTTCAGGAGATGATGTCAGGTTCATAATCCTGATGTTGTCTTTGTTCCTTGGATCTTTTTATCCTTCCAGTCTGAAGGAGACCATTTTTTAGCTGGCCAACAGCTATGTACAAGCTTTTAAAACCCTTGAGAGAATGCTACTGGACCAGAGAGGTAATTATTATTAGTAGTAAAAGTATTCCTAAAGGTGCTCTGAGGTCGGGTCCCCATGAAAAAAGCCAATGAAAATCAAATAAATCAAGAAATAATCCTGAAGAGGGGGATACTTCTGTAGACCAGTTGGCCTGTGAAGGAAAGCAAAAATATGCTGTGCCAAAATACATCTATTTGTCAGGAGGATTATCTTGAACTGGTTATTTTTAAGAAACAGAAGACATAGGGAAAACTCTGAAAATGAGTGAGCTTCCCTTTTGTAAGGGAAATTTATGCTTATAAGGGAAATCTCCCTTTTAATCTCTGGGAGTTGGTGATGGACAGGAAAGCCTGGCGTGCTTCAGTCCATGGGGTCACAAAGAGTCAGACATGACTGAGTGACTGAACTGAAGGGAAATCTCCATTTTAAAAAATGACTCCTTCTGTGTACCAGGAAGGGAAAGATGACTAAATTATAAGAAACGCATCAGTGGAGAAGGCATTTAAACCTGCAAAACAACCAAACTTTTGTTTTCCAAACTTTGCTTGATAACCTCACATAACTGCCCTCCCTTCTCTCCCAAAAGCTTTTTTTGGCTTTAGCTGGAAATGTATTTAAGGTGATAGTCTGGGCCATTTCTGGGCATTATATAGTTTCTTGGGTATCTAATATGTGTACAGGAGGTAAATATGTTATAAAACTTCTGTTTGCTTTTCTCCTGTTAATCTGTCTCTTATTACAGGGGGGTTCTCAGTAAAAAATCTAGAGGGGTAGAAGGAAAATTATTTTTCTTCCCCTACACCTGTTTCTGTATTTTGTGTCTCCACGTGCCAAGAAGTGTTTATCCAGCAAGCTTGTTCCAAAGAAACTGAAGCACTGAAAATCAGAGAGAAGTTTGTGATGGGCAGAACAGGATCACCAGCATCGAAGCAAATCCAGTGGTGCTAAATGCCTTGCCAGGCACAAGGATGTACATTACTGGTCTGTAATTATATGCTAGTACAGTCTAGAAATCACTAGTATTGCCTTTTCTGCAGATTCAGAAACACTGTGCTCACATAATTTTCTTATTTTTGCTTCTTTTTTTTTTTCAACTAATCATTGCATTGTTGTCAGTCCAGTATGTCCATTGGGCATTCCACTATCTGTACTGTCTAAGCAGGTTATTCAAACTAAAGAGAGGTGGTAGATGGCAGACAATAAATAGAAAAGAGGATTTTCCATCAATTCTATAATGTCATGGCTTCCTAGTCACACCAGTCACACACCCCCCTAAAACCAAGTTCCCCTGCTAAGCCTATGATTAATCTCTCTATCCAAAAATTTATGCCCTTTCTTGTCTTGCCCCTGCTCCCATAAAGACTGAGAAATATCAAAGAAAAGGGGGGACTAAACCAAGCAGTACCCTGCAGGGCCTTCCCAAGTAGAAAAACACTTCTGTGTCCTTCGTTCCTTGTTTGTGGAAAAAGACTTTAGTCTCCTAGGCCCTCCCCAAATTCCAAACAGCAGATTCAAGCTGTTAATAACTAGACAAGTGAAGTAATGCAGAAACAGAGGGAAAGCAGTCAAGGAAGAAAAGAAATCATAGCTTAAACAATAGTTCAGGACTAAAATAGTCACAGAACTTCTAGTTCCTCTTTAAGGGATATACGTAACACAATTCTTTTAGTTGTTTTGCAGAAATTGACACCTCATCCCCCGCCCAGCACCCCACCCCACCCCACCCCACCCCACCCCCATGCAGTTGGAGAATGGTGACTACAGGCTGACCACAAGCACATAGACTCAAAACTGATTGAAACCAAAAGATTGACAGTTAAGATTCCCAAAATGTCACCCTGTTACCTCACCATCAACCAAACAGAAGAATGTCCATGTCCAAACAAGATTTCCAACTTCTGATCATCACACTGTAAAACTCATCCCAAGTGTTGCCTTTAAAAATCCTTTCCTAAAAGCCACTGGGGAGTTTGGATCTTTTGAGCACTATATTCTCCTGGCTTGGCACTCTGCAATAAACACTGTGCTTTCCTTCATCACAACCCATGTCAGTACACTGGCTTTGCTGTGAGTCAATCAACCTAAGTTCAGTTCTGTATAAGAGTCATTGTTTTACATCAGTCCTACAAACAAAGCTAGTGGAGGTGATGGAATTCCAGTTGAGCTATTCCAAATCCTGAAAGATGATGCTGTGAAAGTGCTGAACTGAAAATGCCAGCAAATTTGGAAAACTCAGCAGTGGCCACAGGACTGGAAAAGGTCAGTTTTCATTCCAATTCCAAAGAAAGGTAATGCCAAAGAATGTTCAAACTACCACACAATTGCACTCATCTCACACGCTAGTAGAGTAATGCTCAAAATTCTCCAAGGCAGGCTTCAGCAATACGTGAACCGTGAACTTCCTGATGTTCAAGCTGGTTTTAGAAAAGGCAGAGGAACCAGAGATCAAATTGCCAACATCCGCTGGATCATGGAAAAAGCAAGAGAGTTCCAGAAAAACATCTATTTCTGCTTTATTGACTATGCCAAAGCCTTTGACTGTGTAGATCACAATAAACTGTGGAAAATTCTTCAAGAGATGGGAATACTAGACCACCTGACCTGCCTCTTGAGAAATCTGTATGCAGGTCAGGAAGCAACAGTTAGAACTGGACATGGGACAACAGACTGGTTCCAAATAGGAAAAGGAGTACATCAAGGCTGTATATTGTCACCCTGTTTACTTAACTTATATGCAGAGTACATCATGAGAAATGCTGGACTGGAAGAAACACAAGCTGGAATTAAGATTGCCAGGAGAAATATCAATAACCTCAGATATGCAGATGACACCACCCTTATGGCAGAAAGTGAAGAGGAACTCAAAAGCCTCTTGATGAAAGTGAAAGAGGAGAGTGAAAAAGTTGGCTTAAAGCTCAACATTCAGAAAACTAATATCGTGGCATCTGGTCCCATCACTTCATGGGAAATAGATGGGAAAACAGTGGAAACAGTGTCAGACTTTATTTTTCTGCGCTCCAAAATCACTGCAGATGGTGACTGCAGCCATGAAATTAAAAGACGCTTACTCCTTGGAAGGAAAGTTATGACCAACCTAGATAGCATATTCAAAAGCAGAGACATTACTTTGCCAACAAAGGTTCGTCTAGTCAAGGCTACGGTTTTTCCTGTGGTCATGTATGGATGTGAGATTTGGACTGTGAAGAAGGCTGAGCGCCAAAGAATTGATGCTTTTGAACCATGGTGTTGGAGAAGACTCTTGAGAGTCCCTTGGACTGCAAGGAGATCCAACCAGTCCATTCTGAAGTAGATCAGCCCTGGGATTTCTTTGGAAGGAATGATGCTAAAGCTGAAACTCCAGTACTTTGGCCACCTCACTCAAAGAGTTGACTCATTGGAAAACACTCTGATGCTGGGAGGGATTGGATACAAGAGGAGAAGGGGACGACAAAGGATGAGATGGCTGGATGGCATCACTGACTCGATGGACATGAGTCTCAGTGAACTCCGGGAGTTGGTGATGGTCAGGGAGGCCTGGTGTGCTGCGATTCATGGGGTCGCAAAGAGTCAGACACGACTGAGCAACTGATCTGATCTGATCTGATGAAGTTCAAGAGATAACATTTGTCTGTTGCTGGTGGAATACTCTTACTGACCTAGAAGACAAAGCTGCTGTGAAGTTCCCCTGCCCTCACTGAAGTGTAGAGTTACAATCATTTTATGCCACACGGTGGAGGGGTGGGGAGTTGGGGGGCGGGGAATACTTTGTAATCAGTCCACCTGGGGCAGCCAGCATGGTCCCTAGAAATCTAAAAGAATAATCCAAGTAATTAGAAGGTAGTTTGTGTTTTATTATCATCATGAATTGGCAATTCTAAACAATGTAATTGATAAAATACTCCCCTCTGAAAATATCTTTTTTGGGTCCAAATCCTAAAAAATAGTCTTGGGTTGGGTGCATCAGCATTATTTGAGAACTTGATAAGAAGGCAAATTCCTGGAGCCTACATCAGACCAAATGAACCACACTAAAGGGGTGGTGAAATAATATTTGCTCACTCATTTTTTTAAAAATGAAGTACCTGTGGTGCGTAAACAAGAAAGATCACTTTGTGACTCTTTAGATGCATTGAAAATTTGCTCTGGACACCAGAGAAGCAGACATTTTAAGTACTTCCCCTCAACAGGTGTCTCATTAACCTCAATCTTCTAGATACACTGTCACACAGGTAAGACATAATGTTGCTGTGGCTTGGATTAAGTTTGTGTCCCCCAAAAAGATATATTCAAGCCTAATCTCCAGTACTCCTGAATGTGACTTTACTTGGAAACAGAGTCTTTGCACACGTAATCAGGTTAAGATGAGGTCATATTGAATTAGGTTGGGCCCTAAACAACTGCTGGTGTCCTTAAAAGAAGAGGGAAATTAGAACAAAGACATAGGGAAGAGGCCATGTGAAGATGGAAAGAGAGCTTGAAGTGATGTGGCTACAAGCCAAGGAAAGGCAAGGATTGCTGGCAACCACCAGAAGCAAGAAGAAAGGCAAGGGAAAATCCTCCTCTAGAGCCTTCAGAAAGAGGATGGCCTAGTCAACACCTTGATTTCCAACTTCTGACCTCCAGAACTGAAAGAATACATGTTTGTCATCTTAAATCACCGGTGCATGCTTAGTCATTCAGTCACGTCCAACTCTTTGTGACCCATGGACTGTAGCCTGCCAGACTCCTCAGTCCATGGGATTCTCCAGACAAGAAAACTGCAGGGGGTAGCCAATGCCCTCCTCCAGGTGATCTTCCCAACCCAGGGATTGAACCCAGGTCTCCTGCATTACAGGTGGATTTTTAACTGTCTGAGCCAGCAAGGAAGCACCCTCTAGCCACCCAGTTTGTGGTAATTTGTTACTGCTGACCTAGGACACTAACACACTTGGTAAATAAGAACTTTCAAAAACCAGCAATAAATAATATGTGTGAAATGAATGGCAAGAACACTAAAGTGTTATGGCACCCCGGAAGAAATCTAATCTTGTTTTTCAGGCCATATACACAAATTCAGCCATAAACCAAAGACTCTTGCAGCATCTCTATTAGTCAATCAAACAAATCCCACAAGGGGTAGTACAAAGTGCCCCCAAAATACATCTCTTTGACATAAGGATTGTCTTGAGCTGATTATTCTGAGAAACAGCAAATCCAAGAAAAGCTCTGAAAACACAGCAGAAGTTACCCTTTTGTAAGGGAAATTTACATTTATAAAGAAAATCTCCATTTGTAAGTGTGTCTCCCTCTCTGACATGACATGAACTTGGGCAAACTTTGGGAAATGCTAAGAGACAAAGAGGCCTGGTGTGCTGCAGTCCATGGGCTCACAAAGAGTCAGACACGACTAGGCGACTAAACAACAACTCCCTCTCTGAACCAAGAATGGAACGATGACTAAATCATAAGAATCTCATCAATGGAGAAGACATTTAAATCTGCATAACACATCTTACCCTTATTTTTCTGGTATCTTCCCATTACTGGCTCCCCCCTCACTCCAAATATCTTTCTTTTGTCACTAGCTGAAGACGATATTTAAAGTGGTGTCTTGGGCTATTTAGAGGAGTTAATCAGTTTTCCTGAGATCTACCATGACTATAGGAGGTACACATGTTATTAAAATTCTGCTTGTTTTTCTATTTTTAACCTGTTTTTTTTTTTTTTTACTACAGGGAGTCTCAGCCAAAGACTCAGAGGGTAGAAGGCAATTTATTTCCCTCCTTTATGCCAGGAAATGGTGTATTTTCATGCCACTTCTCCACTGAAAGTATCTTTGTAACCAAGTTGATTGTGGGCAAATCTCTTCAATGTCAGCCTTATGATGGTATTAATGATTTTTCAGCCTACCTGTTATTCTTGTCAAACAATAATCAGTCCTGAGGCTGCAAAAAACAAAGAGGGTTCTTTGGGGTTTTAGGAATTGCCATTTGGGTAAATCTGAGAGTGTTCCAGGGAAGAGAAAGGGTCAGGGGCTTATCAAAGCTAAAGCCACAGATTGTTAGCGTTGGCTGGCAAGAATTATGACTGATTCTGGGACTTTCCAGGTGATCCAGTGGCTAGGACTCCCCGCTCCCAATGCAGGGGGTCTGGGTTCAATCCCTAATTGAGGAGCCAAGATCTCACAAGCCAGGCAGCATGGCCAATAATGATAATAGGAATAATAATAATAATTTGTGAAAAACAAACAAACAATGAAAAAGGCAAGGAAGCTATTGAAGACCACCACTGTTGTGCCAAAGTACTCATGAGTCAATCTTAATTAATTATGCCGGGCTAAAATAGATTTCAGCATCAATATGCATAATATCTTCAGTGAACTGAAATACTTCATATATGTTTAAAACCATGAGTTTATAATTATACTAAAACCAAACTGATTGGTCACCTTTAAAAGATGCCAGGGGAATGTCTAATTATTTTGAAATCTGAGAAATAAAGGGACAGAATCAGTCTTTCCCACCTTCCCTATCCAGGCTGTATTACAAGATAACCAAATAGTTGATGAGGGGAAGTTTCTCTGTATAGAAGTATTCCAAAAGCTAAATGAAAAAGGAATGATAGAAGTGTACCACCATTTTGTAACCTCTAATGAAAGTCACAAAAAGAAAGACCCTAAGACATTGTTTTTCTCATGACAGAAAAACACACCACCAATGAAATAGTGTCAAAAAACAAAAACAACAAGAATAAAATGAGAACTCTAACCTGAAACATATCAAGTTTATTAATTTAACTGTCAATTTATACAAAATACAGTAAATAAAGAAATATTTTAAACATACCATGGAGATGCAATTTGAAGAATCTAGATTGTGGGAAACTATAAGATAAACATTAAAAATATTCAAGAAAAAAAAGAAAGATGTAGAAAGATACCATAGATTAAAAGAAACAGTAAAGCAATCAGTCATTGGCAAACTATGGACCTTATTTGGATTGTGATTCAAAAAAATGTAAAATAAAGTTTTTAAAACTAGGGCAAGCTATCAGTTCAGTGTAAACATTTATGTGATAATGTTGCTGAATTATTCTAAATTTGTTTCATGTGATGATAATGGCATGGGTATGTTTTTTAAAAAGATTTCTTATTTTCTAGAGATACATATTGAAATATTTACAGAGGAAATTATATGAAGTTCAGGATTTACTTCAAAATAACCTTAATGAAGGAAGAGTTGAGGAAATGTAGATAAGAAATGCATGACCGTATATTAATCATTTTTAAGATGTGATGAATACATCAGATTCATTACACTATTTTCTCTACTTTTATTTATGTTTGAAATTTTCTAAAATAATACATTTGAAAACATGAATAAGGAGTTGGATGAAACACAACTGGTATAATCACAGAACTCTAAAGGCTCCTCATTCTTATTCCTTAAATGATCAGGTTTTTGGTGGTCAGGTCTTATGCATCTTGGTAGACTTTGCTTTTCAGTAATCAATCAATAAATGTTTATTGAACATTAATAACCATTGTAAAATCAGTTCAGTTCAGTTCAGTCGCTCAGTCATGTCCAACTCTTTGTGACCCCATGAATCAGAGCACGCCAGGCCTCCCTGGCCATCACCAACTCCCGGAGTTCACTCAGACTCACATCCATCGAGTCAGTGATGCCATCCAGCCATCTCATCCTTTGTCGTCCCCTTCTCCTCTTGCCCCCAATCCCTCCCAGCATCAGAGTCTTTTCCAATGAGTCAACTCTTCACATGAGGTGGCCAAAGTACTGGAGTTTCAGCTTCAGCATCAGTCCTTCCAATGAACACCCAGGACTGATCTCCTTCAGAATGGACTGGTTATATCTCCTTGCAGTCCAAGGGACTCTCAAGAGCCTTCTCCAACACCACAGTTCAAAACCATTCATTCTTTGGCGCTCAGCTTTCTTCACAGTCCAACTCTCACATCCATACATGACCACTGGGAAAACCATAGCCTTGACTAGACAGACCTTTGTTGGCAAAGTAATGTCTCTGCTTTTGAATATGCTATCTAGGTTGGTCATAACTTTCCTTCCAGGGAGTAAGCGTCTTTTAATTTCATGGCTGCAATTACCATCTGCAATGAGTTTGGAGCCCAGAAAAACAAAGTCTGACACTGTTTCCACTGTTTTCCCATCTATTTCCCATGAAGTGATGGGACCGGATGCCATGATCTTTGTTTTCTGAATGTTGAGCTTTAAGCCAACTTTTTCACTCTCCACTTTCACTTTCATCAAGAGGCTATGTAGTTCCTCTTCACTTTCTGCCATAAGGGTGGTGTCATCTGCATATCTGAGGTTATTGATATTTCTCCCAGCAATCTTGATTCCAGCTTGTGCTTCTTCCACCCCAGCGTTTCTCATGATGTACTCCGCATATAAGTTAAATAAGCAGGGTGACAATATACAGCCTTGACATACTCCTTTTCCTATTTGGAACCAGTCTGTTGTTCCATGTCCAGTTCTAACTGTTGCTTCCTGACCTGCATATAGGTTTCTCAAGAGGCCGGCCAGGTGGTCTGGTATTCCCATCTCTTTCAGAATTTTCCACAGTTTATTGTGATCCACACAGTCAGAGGCTTTGGCATAGTCAATAAAGCAGAAATAGATGGTTTTCTGGAACTCTCTTGCTTTTTCGATGATCCAGCAGATGTTGGCAATTTGATGTCTGGTTCCTCTCCCTTTTCTAAAGTCAGCTTGAACATCTGGAAGTTCATGGTTCACGTATTGCTAAAGCCTGGCTTGGAGAATTTTGAGTATTACTTTACTAACGTGTGAGATGAGTGCAATTGTGCAGTAGTTTAAGCATTCTTTGGCATTACCTTTCTTTGGGATTGGAATGAAAACTGACCTTTTCCAGTCCTCTGGCCACTGCTGAGTTTTCTAAATTTGCTGGTGTATTGAGTGCAGCACTTTCACAGCATCATCTTTCAGGATTTGAAATAGCTCAACTGGAATTCCATCACCTCCATTAGCTTTCTTCGCAGTGATGTTTTCTAAGGCTCACTTGACTTTTTCTTCCAGGATGTCTGGCTCTAGGTCAGTGATCACACCATCATGATTATCTTGGTCGTAAAGATCTTTTTTGTACAGTTCTTCTGTGTATTCTTGCCACCTCTTCTTAATATCTTCTGCTTCTGTTAGGTCCATACAATTTCTGTCCTTTATCAAGCCCATCTTTGCATGAAATATTCCCTTGGTATCTCTAATTTTCTTGAAGAGATCTCTAGCAACATCAGTAGCACTCTATTACTCTGGTCAAATTTGTTAGGTGCTCTACAGATTTAGAAGGCTTCTGATTTTGTTCATAATTGTTAGCAATAAAATAGCTCCTTGTAATCTTCCTGTGAGTAAAACTTTGTACACTCACAAAAGTGTCACCCCATCTAGTTGTTTCTGCTAAGTAGTCCCCAAAGTAGTATTTGCATGATACCTCCAACAGACTTATCCACTCAAGTGTCCTATCTTACATGTACCTCCCAGAAATAACTGAAGTCTGGGCATTGTTCTTGCTGAAGTTTCAAGGCTCTGGTCAAATGTTAAGCTTCCAAAAGTTTTGCTCCTAACTCAGTGAATTTGAGCACTGCTTACTGTTAATACACAGTGGTTAGTGGAAAATAAGAGGAAATACAGCCAGTACCTGAGGGAAAAAATTATATGGAAAATAAAACCTAAAATATAAAATGATAGGCTAAGTATTGTTTCTAGAATTTTAAAAGAAAACTTGATGTCACTATTAAAATCTGAGCTGGTTTGCCAAAATTCCTTTGTCTAGTTGATGGGAATATACAATGGGATGCTGACAATCTAAATTTAAAAGAAGAAAATTTACATGTGGGAGAAATTATTTAAATTTCCATCCACCTGAAAGTAAATCTTATTAACAAGAAATGGTTTGCAGGGAGTAGAACAGAGATGTTATAAAGATATCTACCTGTGTTTCTGAAGGACCCTGACAGCAGCAACAGATGGGATTGCAGAAAGCAGAAGGCCATTATCGAAGCTTTAATTCATCTGGTGGTTTTGAAATACCAAAAACACTGGAAGATGAAGCATTATGGAAAATATCTTGGCTTCCTCTTTCTAAGATACTCTTGGCCACTGAATTGCTGTTCTTGGAGAAGACATCTGCTTGTAGGTGATGACTGAGAAATGGAATAAATATAGGGCATAAATCTCCTGCCCCCGATTCCTTACTCTGCCAGCCATTACTAGTACATGTGGGTGTTGATTTGCTAGCTGTCCCAGATTTCAGAAAGGCAGAGATGGCTTTCAGCTAAAATTGGTGACTTGAGGATACATTTAACTACATTATATTCCATCCATGTTTTCTACTGAAATAACCTATAGGTATCATAAATAGAAAACATAGCAATGCTGGTAATTAACAAATGAAGGAATCTTTGCTATGTACCATAAAGATGAGACCATAAAGAAAAGACCTATCACTCCGGGTTTCTTTGAAGTCTGGAAATTAAATGAAAAGAGATCTCAGCAAACTCTGACTATGACCTTCATTGTAGTAGCAAGGGCTGGAAGTAATAATAGGCCATTGGTGACCTTGTAAGGGGCTCATATGAACCATACACTGCATGTCAGAGCCACAAGGAGCAGAGACCTTGGGGTCCTTTCAAATATCTTACACTGTAAGGAGATGCAACCAGTCAATCCTAAAGGAAATCAGTCCTGAATATTCATTGGAAGGACTGATGCTGAAGCTGAAACTCCACACTTTAGCCACCTGATGTGAAGAACTGACTCATTAGAAAAGACCCTGATGCTGGGAAAGATTGAAGGCAGGAGAAGGGGACAACAGAGGATAAGATGGTTGGATGGCATCACCTACTCAATGGACATCAGTTTGAGCAAACTCCGGAAGATGGTGAAGGACAGGAAAGCCTGGGGTGCTGCAGTCCATGGGGTTGCAAAGAGTCAAACACGACTGAGCGACGGAACTGAACTGAAATGAACAATGAAAATGGAATGCCATGCTGGCAAAAAATAGAAAGGCTGCCATAGTTCTCTCCAAATAAAGGCAACTCTGCCAGAGAAACAGTGGGATTGCAGCTAACTTTAGGTTTAGTTGGTCTAGAACTTCAAACCAATATTAGGTCTAAAAGCATTTAGACCACGAATACTGGACAAACTTTGATTTCTCTCTTTAATTCAGTAAATAACTGAAAATAGGAAAAGATAGCACAAGTCAAAAAATCTGAGCAATGATCTGAGTTATGAAATTAAATATTCCTGTATGAAATTTTGGAAATTCACTGATTAGTTGAAGAGGATTTTGCATATTGAACACAAGAATAAACAGTAGTTAAAACAGAGAAAATCTGAAATCAGAAAAGACTAAGAAAATAGAAAACTTGGTTTTTGAGTTTCAGGCAAATCGGTGAATTGGAATCCAAGCCACTAGACTATTCTCTAAATCTGTGAATCTGTTCCTTTTTTGTTCTATGCACTAGTTTGGGGTTTTTTTTAGATTCTACATATCATTTCAGTACAGTCACTCAGTCGTGTCCAACTCTTTGCGACCCCATGAATCGCAGCACGCCAGGCCTCCCTGTCCATTACCAACTCCCGGAGTTCACTGAGACTCATGTCCATCGAGTCAGCGATGCCATCCAGCCATCTCATCCTCTGTCGTCCCCTTCTCCTCCTGCCCCCAATCCCTCCCAGCATCAGAGTCTTTTCCAATGAGTCAACTCTTCGCATGAGGTGGCCAAAGTACTGGAGTTTCAGCTTGAGCATCATTCCTTCCAAAGAAATCCCAGGGCTGATCTCCTTCAGAATGGACTGGTTGGATCTCCTTGCAGGCCAAGGGACTCTCAAGAGTCTTCTCCAACACTACAGTTCAAAAGCATCAATTCTTCAGCGCTCAGCCTTCTTCACAGTCCAACTCTCACATCCATACATGACCACAGGAAAAACCGTAGCCTTGACTAGACGAACCTTTGTTGGCAAAGTAATGTCTCTGCTTTTGAATATGCTATCTAGGTTGGTCATAACTTTCCTTCCAAGGAGTAAGCGTCTTTTAATTTCATGGCTGAAGTCACCATCTGCAGTGATTTTGGAGCCCAGAAAAATAAAGTCTGACACTGTTTCCACTGTTTCCCCGTCTATTTCCCATGAAGTGATGGGACCAGATGCCATGATCTTCGTTTTCTGAATGTTGAGCTTTAAGCCAACTTTTTCACTCTCCACTTTCACTTTCATCAAGGGGCTTTTGAGTTCCTCTTCACCTTCTGCCATAAGGGTGGTGTCATCTGCATATCTGAGGCTATTGATATTTCTCCCAGCAATCTTGATTCCAGCTTGTGTTTCTTCCAGTCCAGCGTTTCTCTTGATGTACTCTGCATATAAGTTAAATAAGCAGGGTGACAATATACAGCCTTGATGTACTCCTTTTCCTATTTGGAACCAGTCTGTTGTTCCATGTCCAGTTCTAACTGTTGCTTCCTGACCTGCGTACAAATTTCTCAAGAGGCAGATCAGGTGGTCTGGTATTCCCATCTCTTTCAGAATTTTCCACAGAGTCTACATATACGTGATATCAAACAGTATTTCTCTATCTGACTTATTTCACTAAGCATAATACCCTCTAAGTTCATCCATGTTGTTGCAAATAACAAAATTTAGTTATTTTTTTTATGGCTGAGTGGCATTCCATGATGTGTATGTATATATATAGAAAACACATATATATAGACCCCACATCTTTTTTATTCATTTATGTGTTGGACAATTACATTGCTTCTATGTCTTGAATATTATAAATAATGTTGCTATGAACATTGGAGTGCATGTATCTTTTTGAATTAGTATTTTTATTTCTCTTGGATATATCCCAGAGTGGAATTTCTGGGTCATAGGTGAAAGTGGAGAGTGCAAAATTTGGCTTAAAGCTCAACATTCAGAAAACAAAGATCATGGCATCCAGTCCCATCACTTCATGGCAAATAGATGGGGAAACAGTGGAAACAGTGTCAGACTTTATTTTTCTGGGCTCCAAAATCACTGCAGATGGTGACTGCAGCCATGAAATTAAAAGACGCTTACTCCTTGGAAGGAAAGTTATGACCAACCTAGATAGCATATTCAAAAGCAGAGACATTACTTTGACAACAAAAGTTCGTCTAGTCAAGGCTACGGTTTTTCCTGTGGTCATGTATGGATGTGAGAGTTGGACTGTGAAGAAGGCTTAACGCCGAAGACTTGATGCTTTTGAACTGTGGTGTTGGAGAAGACTCTTGAGAGTCCCTTGGCCTGCAAGGAGATCCAACCAGTCCATTCTGAAGGAGATCAGCCCTGGGATTTCTTTGGAAGGACTGATGCTAAAGCTGAAACTCCAGTACTTCGGCCACCTCATGCGAAGAGTTGACTCACTGGAAAAGACTCTGATGCTGGGAGGGATTGGGGGCAGGAGGAGAAGGGGACGACAGAGGATGAGATGGCTGGATGGCATCACTGACTCGATGGACGTGAGTCTGAGTGAACTCCAGGAGTTGGTGATGGACAGGGAGGCCTGGCACGCTGTGATTCATGGGGTCACACAGAGTCAGACACGATTGAGCGACTGATCTGATCTGATCTGATCTGATGGTCGTTCTAGAAACCTCCATAGTGTCTTCCATAGTTGCTTCCCCAATTTACTTTCCCAGCAACAGTGTATGAGGGTTCCTTTTTCCACATCCTCATCAGCATTTATTATTTGCGGGTTTTCTTGATGATAGCCATTCTGACCATTCTGACAGGCGTGAGGTGGTATCTCATTGTAGTCTTCATTTTTATTTCTCTGATTAACAATGTTGAGCATCTTTTCATGTACCTGTTGGCCATCAGCATGTCTTCTTTGGAAAAATGTCTATTCAGTTCTTTTGCCCATTTTTTTAACCAGGTTGCTTTCTTAATGTTGAGTTGTATGTACTGTTTATATATTCTTGGTTTTGTTTGTTTTTTAATTTTTATTGAAGTATAGTTGATTTACAATTTTGTGTTTCAAGTGTACAGTAGTCACTTATACATATACATATACCCACTCTTTTTTAGATTCTTTTCCCATATGTGTTGTCTACATATTCTGGATATTATATCCTTACTGGTCATCTAGTTTATTTTAAAATCCTCAGATATATATGGTAATATGTTTGAAATTCATAGAAGAAAATATAAATTATAAATACATATAAAATAAATACAGATTATAAAAATTTACTTCAAAGGAGGAAAAGGCTTAAGTGTTTCATTTTTACAAAAGAGATTTAAAAACAAGTAAAGCAATTCGCCTAAAGTTATACATTTTATAAAAGGCAGAGCATAAATCTGAAACTTCACAGCATCTAAAAAAATATAGAAGGCTTCTCAATTTATTTTAAGAACTTCCATAATGTTGACAGTAAATCTGACCAGAATAGAAAATACACACACACACACACACATATATACTATGTAGATTAATTTCACTTAATATAGATGGAAAAAAGCAGAAATAAAACACAGAAAACTTAATGCATATTTAAAATAATAATACACTATAACAATGTCTATTTCAGTAATTCAAGGATTATTCACTCTGAGGAAATGTATAATACTATAACAATATATTAAACAAAAAAATTCCATGATATTTTTATAGATTTAATATATCTAACAAAGGCATTTTATATAAATCAACATTATTTTATGATGATTTCTAAACTAAGACATTATTTTAAATTCACTGGAAATAGAACTGCCTTATGACCCAGCAATCCCACTGCTGGGCATACACACCAAGGAAACCAGAACTGAAAGAGACATGTGTACCCCAATGTTCATCGCAGCACTGTTTATAATAGCCAGGACATGGAAGCAACCTAGATGTCCATCAGCAGACAAATGGATAAGAAAGCTGTGGTACATATACACAATGGAGTATTACTCAGCCATTAAAAAGAATACATTTGAATCAGTTCTAATGAGGTGGAGCCTATTATACAGAGTGAAGTAAGCCAGAAAGAAAAGCACCAATACAGTATACTAATGCATATATATGGAATTTAGAAAGATGGCAACGATGACCCTGTATGCGAGACAGCAAAAGAGACACTGATGTATAGAACAGTCTTTTGGACTCTGTGGGAGAGGGCGAGGGTGGGATGATTTGGGAGAATGGCATTGAAACACGTATAATATCATATATGAAAAAAAAGAAATGTGTAATAAACAAGAACCAGAAGAAAAGGAAAAAAAAAGAAAAAGAATGCCAAGTGAAAACATGGAACAAACACATGGAGAAAGACATGTGACCATAGGGGCAGAGGCTGGTGTGATGTGTCTACAGACCAAGAAGCACCAAGGATTGCTGGCAATGACCAGAAGCCAGGAGAAAACCTTGCAACAGATTCTCCCTCAGAATTTCCCGAAGGGCCAACCTTGCCAATAGCTTGATTTCAGACTTTTAGTCTTCAGAACTGAGGGAGTAAATTCCTGTTGCTTGAACCCACTCAGTTTGTGGAAATTCGTTATGGCAGCCTTAGGGAACTAATAGAATTAGCAAAGTAGGTAATTGTGATACCACACGGACAACTCAGATGGAGATATAAAACGTTGCAAGATAAATTGAAATATATTAAATTTAGCATATGGTAAACTTGAGGTGTGAATGAATAATCAAGATCTTTTAACATACAGTCAATATTTCAGGCAGTTGAAAATTTGGATCTTGGAGGCTAAATGCAGAATCAGCTTATCTAGAGGAAATGGTGCAAATTATACAGAACATAAGACTGGGAGGTCACGGTCTTGGAATTTGCTGACATTTAAGGAGTAGCATAAATAAAGGAACTGAGAGGCAACAATTAGGGGGAACTGAAAAAAAAAAGTCACAAAAGTTGAGGAAGCTGAGAGTTTGAAACAGGAAATTAGTGCTATACCCAAAGCAAGATGGGGACTAGACTAAGGAGGACTCTATATATTTAGCAAGTAAGATTTCATTGGTAATTTTTAAGAAAATTGATTGGGGTAAAAATGTAATGTGATCAAATTTTGTCATTTTCCTCCTCAATTGTCTCAAGTATTTTGTAAAATCAGTACTTAGAATCGACCTTTGTTCTCTAAATAATACTTTAGATTTCTATTCATTAATTCCTAAATTCATTTAAATGTAGTATTTATTTCCTATAATAAAATCTTCTTGAATGAAAAAAATAAATAAATAAATTCACTTAAGAGGTTTTTTTCCACCCCCTCTCAAAAAAGCAATCAGAACCATAGTTAAGTATAACTTAGATGTATTTCCATCGACATTTGGAATATTTGCTACTGCCCTCAATATAAGGACTAAAGTGAAAGTTGCCCAGGCATGTTTGACTCTTTGTGACCCCATGGACTATACAGTCCATGGAATTCTCCAGGCCACAACACTGGAGTGGGTAGCCTTTCCCTTCTCAAGGAGATCTTCCCAACCCAGGGATTGAACGCAGATCTCCTGCATTACAGGTGGATTCTTTACCAACTGAGCCACAAGGGAAGCCCAAATACTGGAGTGGGTAGCCTATCCCTTCTCCAGCAGATCTTCCCAACCCAGGAATCGAACCAGGGTCTCTTGCATTGCAGGCAGATTCTTTACCAACTGAGTTTACAAGGGAAGCCCCCAAGGGCTAAAGCAATAAGACAAAAAAGAAAAAAATGCACAAGAATTGACTACTAAAGGGATCATATTTTTACAACTAAAATAAAACATGTTAACCCTCCTGACCCCATCCTCATGTTTCTTATAGCCTTTCAGCCTTGTGAGACATAAATTCAGGGCACAAAATAGCTGCTTAATAAGTTTTGCTAAATTCTTGAGGCTCCCATTTAGCATTCAAGGATTAATTCCTATAAATAAGAGTATAAAAATCCTCCCTAAACTAGAAACGAATGTTCAGCATTATAGTTTACCCATGAATCTTGTATCAGATTAAGGATACTATGACACAGAGAAGTAAAGATTCTCATGTTGGTTTTCTGTCTGTGATTAGGTTGGAAGATGCAGAAGAAAGAGAGAAGGAATGATGTGGTCAAATGGCGACTCTAGAGTTTATCTCTCTAAGCTTTGTTCACTAAAGTGATGGTATGATGTGAATGGAGGCCACCATGCAGGGCAACAAGCTTGTTCCCTATTTGGAATTCTAAGAGAAACCCAGGCAGGAGACTCCATATCAACATTTGGCTGTTGGGTAAAACTGACATAGATAAGACAGACAAAGCTTCTACAGGATTCTATCAAATACTGTATCTGTGCATAAGTGCTAAGCCACCAGGCTCCTCTGTCCAAGGGATTCTCCAGGCAAGAATACTGGAATCGGTTGCCATGCCCTCCTCCAGGGGATCTTCCTCACCCAGGGACTGAACCCAGTCTGTTGTGTCTCCTGCATTAGCAGGAAGGTTCTTTAGCGCCACCTGGGAAGCCCAGGGCAACTGTATCTGACTCACCTTTAGTTGAAAGACACAATAAAGAAAGATGATATCAAACTGTGAATTGCAGGCCTTTCCTGATGGTCCAGTGACTAAGACTCTGAGCTCCCAATGCAGGGGACCCAGATTCGACACCTGGTAAGAGAACTAGATCCTACATGCCACAAACAAGACCTGGTACAGCCAAATAAATTTAAAAAAAAAAAACAAAAAAAAAACGAGATGCTTATAAAATGTTCTCTAATTTCAGATAGGTATAATGTGAAAAAATACTAATATACAAATTAGAATCAACAAAAAAATATGATAACACTCCAAAGCCATCACATCAGGTCATATCTCACTAATTTTAGCAGCTTTTGTCCCTAAATCAGCCTTGGCATATAGTATGTGTTCAATAAACACTGACAGGAAATAAGGGAAGGGAAGAATAGAGGAAGGAAATTGTGACTTGCCCAGCATCTGAATGCTGTCCTTAAAATTGTACATAACCTTCTTCCCTTCATTCTTTTAAATCCTAAATTTAGTTCATATTCTTCAATATTTCTGTTCTAATCAGCTCAGACACAGTCCCAAGTTCTTCCTACAGGGAACTTCAGCTTGCCCCATTGTCTTAAATCATCTGCGATCCTAAGTCGATTTTCCTTTCTTCTAGCTTGGCCCTTTCAACTGTCCAAAGCAGACCTCAAAAACTTATTTCTTCACACAATTCTGGGGCCAATTATGACAAGTGAAAAACAGAAGAAAAAAACTGACCACAAGGAAGACATCTAAGAATAGATGGCACTTGAGCTGTCTTGAAGCATAAGAGACAGTGAGCAAAGACAGGTAGAGACACAACAGCCTTTCAGATGACTTCAGCATTCAGTATCAACAACTCAAAATGCTAAAGACAATATCTAAACCTCTGATTGCTCAAGAATACAGCTTTTCATAATTTTACATTATAATTTATGTTTCATGTGCATGAATGCACAATGTGATTTCTTCCCACAGGTAGACTATCATTAGATAAGACTTCTGAAGGCAAAGTCTAAGTGATTGAAAAAATGCATATTTAACAGGTGATTGTCTAGCTATTTATAGCAGCAGCTGCTTTGACCCAACAGACTGGCAAATATTCCCACTCTTGGAAAATGCCACAGTCTTCATTTTTCTTCCTACCTCTCTGGCTTCTCCTTTTTGATCCTTTTAACTTGCATCATCTATTCCAAATTACAGAGATTTGGAGTGACCTCAAAATTCTTTCTCTAGCCCTCTTTGCCTATGTGTTTTTTTTAATTTCATTTTTTAAAATATTTATTTCGACCAGGAATTGAACCTGTGTCCCCTGCACTTCAAGGCAAACTCTTAAGCATTGGACCACCAGGGAAGTCTCAATTTTAAAATTTTGAAATATTGAATAAATTTTAAAGAATATATGACATTTTGCAAGTTAGATGAAGCTTAATGATAAAACCAACTAGGACCAGGACTAGAGTGGGGCCAAGTGAGACATTTTTTCTTTCAGTGTGAAATTTAAGGGGGCACCAAAAAATTCAAAAACAGGATAAATAATATTTTAATGCAATATTTTTAAAAATCAAAGTTAATGTGAAAAATACCATGATGAACAAAATATGACACTTTTAGGTAAAGACAGTAGTAAAATTGATCCTGTAGTTTTACTGCCTCACTTGGCTCACCCTAATACCAGCCCTGTTTCCAATATAATTGAAAAACCAGATTTCTGATCTGAGAGTTGTGGTTTGCCAATTTGATTTTTTTAATACAGTATTAAAATATGATTTATCTTGATTATTAAGTTTTTTGACACTCCTTAAATTTGCACCTGAGGTGAATTCTGCACTTCTGCTCAGTGGTAGCTGCGCCTGCTGCCCGATTTGTGAAATGGAAAATGTCTTTCAGTTTTTTGCTTGTAAACTTTATAAAATCTAAATGTTGGGGCTTCCTTGGTGGCTCACTAGTAAAGAATCCACCTGCAATGCAGTAGACTGCCTGCAATGCAAAATAGGAGGGTTCTATTCCTGGGTTGGGAAGATCCCCTGGAGAAGGAAATGGCAATCTACTCCAGTATTCTTTCCTGGGAAATTGCATGGACAGAGGAGCCTGGCAGGCTGTAATCCATAGGGTCTCAAAAAGTCATGACTTAGCAATTAAGTCATGACTCAGCAACTAAACCACCGCCACCAAACATTATAAAATATTACTATATTCCTATAAGTCATTCTTTTTTTCTTCATTTAATATTAAGTCTCAAACAGTCCTTCATGCTTAGGTGAGCAGCTATAGTTCACCCTTCTTCGTGGTTCTCCAATGTCCCATCCTATGACAGCATCTTCATCCATCTATTTTCCTACTGATGGATGAGTGGGTTGATTCCAGTTACTTGTCATTACAAACCTTGCTTCCGTAAACATTCTTGTACATGTCTGCTGTCTACAGGCCGAGAGGTTCTTTAAGCCCTAGGATGTACTCCTGAGAAGAGAATCTCTGAGTCATACAGTATGTACAAGTTGAAATTTACTAGATAATACTACAATAAAGATGAAAGTCGCTCAGTCATGTTCAATTCTTTGCGACACTATGAACTGTAGCCTGCCAGGCTCCTTTGTCCATGGAATTCTCCAGGCAAGAATACTGGAGTGAGTAGACATTCCCTTCTCTAGGGGATCTTCCTGACCCAGAGATTGAACCCAGGTTTCCTGAATTGCAGATTCTTTACTGTCTGAGCCACGATCCAAAATGCTTACACCAATATCCACTATCACCACCAACAGTTTCTGTTGTTCCTCAGACCCAGCAGAATACAATGTTGTACAATTTATAAATTTTTGCCAATGTGATATATTATTGTTTCATTTGTATTTTCATAATTAATAATGAGATTGAACATATTTTGTATTTTTATTTCCTCTTTAGAATGCCTGATTAGGCATTTTGCCCAATTTTATATTAGAATTTAATCTAATAGATATAGCTATTCTAAGTATATATGTATTTTATAGATTATATTTAATATATCTTTATTATATATAGCTATTATATCTATTAGATTATATTCTAACCAGTCAATCCTAAAGGAAATCAACCCTGAAATATTTATTGGAAGGACTGATGCTGAAGCTCCAATACTTTGGCCATCTGATGTGAGGAGACAGCTCACTGGAGAAGACCCTGATGCTGGGAAAGACTGAAGGCAAAAGGAGAAGGAGGCGGCAGAGGATGCAATGGTTAAATAGCATCACTGACTCAGTGGACATGAATTTGAGCAAACTCTAGGAGATAATGGAGGACAGAGGAACCTGGCATACTACAGTCCATGAGGTCGCAGAGTCAGATACAACTTAGCAACTGAACAACAATAAGAAATGGTAATAAGTGCTGCTGTGCTGTACTAAATCACTTCAGTCATGTCCGACTCTTTGTGACCCCATGGCCTGTAGCCTGCCAGCCTCCTCTGTACATGGAATTTTTCCAGGCAAGAATACTGGAGTGGGTTACCATACCCTCCTCCAGGGGATCTTCCCGACCCAGGAATCGAACCCACATCTCTTACGTCTCCTGTATTGGCAGACGGGTTCTTTACCACTATTGCTACCTGCGAAGCCCATATAGTAATATATGTGGATATAATATACATGTATATTTTGTTGATCTTTTAGTTTTTTTTTCAGAAATTCTGTATATAGTCTGGATATCAGTCTTTTGTTGTATGTGTTCCAATGTCTTCTCTAAGTTTTCTGCGTGTTTTTACTCTCTTTATGATATCTTCTCATTTACAAAAGATTCTTAATTTTCATGTAATAACATTTATAATTTTTATCTTTTATTGTTAGTACTATCACTTCTTGCTTAATAAATCATTTCTTTCTCAGTTGTTGTAATTTTCTGTGTTTTCTTCAACAAGTGTTAAAGTTTTGACTTTTACATGTAAGGCTTTAATGCATCATGTGAGGTAGGGATCTGATTTCAGTTTTTTCAGTGTGGATAACCTAATGCTCCAGCAACATCTCTTTAAAAATCATTCCTTCCCCATAGATCTTCAATGCCACATCTTCCATATATTGGGTTTCAATACATGTGTACATTAATTTCTGCTCCATTGGTCAGTTTATCTTTGTGTCAATGTCATGTGATCTTTTATAGTATACTAAAACATTTATTGGAAATAAATTTGAAATAAATCTTTGTATCTAGTTGTCACATCTCTTCACTCAGCTTTTTTTTTGTTTGTTTGTTAAAGAGTATCCTGATTATTTTCCCTTTTTAGAACCAATGAGTTAACTTCCATCTAAAAAACCTTTGGGGATATAAGGACATTGAATCAATTTCGTAAGATAAATTTGGCAGAAATTGACATTATAATTGTTGTTGTCATTAGTCTGAACATGTTACATCCCTCCATTTATTTGGTTATTTCTGAATGATGGCCCCCAAAAGATATGTCCATGTATGAACCCCTGGAACCTGTAAACGTGACCTTACTTGAAAAAAAAGGCCTTTGCAGATTAAAGAACTCAAGATGCTATCACCCTGGATTATCCAGGTAGGTCTTAAATCTAATAGCAAGTGTCCTAAGATACAGAAGAGAAGACAGACAGAGAAGGCAGGCCATATGAAGGCAGAGGCAGAAATAGAATTTATTCAGCTGCAAGCCAAGGGACACCCAGAGCTACCAGAAGCTGGAAAAGGCAAGGAAGGATTCTCCTCTAAAGCTTCCAGAAGGACTGCAGCCCTGCTAACATCTTGATTTTGGATGTCTGCCAGAAAGAACTGTGACAGAATAAATTTCTGTTATTTTAATCTACTAATTTGTGGTACTTTGCTATGGCTGTCCTAGGAAACTAACATACCTTTAATAAAGTTATACAATTTCTTCATAGTGACCTTCTTTTTTTTTAATTGAAGTATAGCTGATTTATAATATATTAGTTTCAGGTATACAACATAGAGATTCAATATTTTTATAGATTATACTTCATTTAAAGTTATTATAAAATAATGGCTATAATTCCCTGTGCTGTACAACATACTCTTGTAGCTTATTTTACACATAGTAGTTTGTATCTCTTTTTTAAATTTTTTATTGGGGTATAGTTGTGTAATGTTGTGTTCGTTTCAGGTGTGCCGCAAAGTGAATCAGTTATACACTTATATACCCACTCTTTTATTTTTTTCTTTTAGATTCTTTTCCCACATAGGCCATTACAGAGTATTGAGTTCCCTGTGCTATACAGCAGGTTATTAGTTATCTATTTGGTATATAGTAGTGCATATATGTCAGTGTCAGTTCCCCAATTTATCCCTCCCCCTACTTTATCCCCTGGTAACCAGAAGTTTGTTTTCTATATCCATGGCGCTACTTCTGTTTTGTAAATGAGTTCATTTGTACTGTTATTTTAGATTCCACTTATAAGCAATATCATATATTTGTCTTTCTGTCTTTCACTCAGTGTTAGTCACTAGGTCCATCCAAGTTGCTGCAAATGGCATATTTTGTCCTTTGTTACGGCTGAGTACTGGGCTTCCCAGATGACTCAGTGGTAAAGAATCTGCCTGTCAAAGCAGAAGACTCAGGAGACCCAGGTTCAATCCCTGAGTCAGGAAAACCCTTAAGGAGGAAATGGCAACCCACTCCAGTATTCTTGCCTGAAGAATCCTATGGACAAAGGAGCACTATAGGGTCACAAAAAGTTGGACATGACTAAGGATGCAAGCACAATATTCCATTGTATATAAGTACTTCTGTTGTATTTATTCTCAAATTCCTTATTTTTAATTGCTATTTATATAAATGGCATCTTTTAGAATTTATGTTTATTAGCAGTTTATTGATGATATTCACAAAGGCAATTAATATTGGGGTATTTTATACCAAGAAACTTTGCTAAAAACTTTTTAAAAAATGAACCTGTCAACATTTTTTTATACTCTTGCATGCATGCAAGAAAAAAATGTTCTTTTTAGATCAATTAAAATATTTGTTTCTAATAAGGAAATTTCCTAGGAAAAGAAAATGGAATAGATATAGAAGGGAAGAACAATCTGGTTGAAGGTCAGTAGATCCCTGATAGACAGCTGATAATTAACTGTATATGTCACTAGTTAACCAGAACAAGTCCTCATTTCATCAAAATTCATTAAAAACTGTCATAACCATTTATTAAACATGCTAATTTTTCCCAGGAGGGTGCAAATTACATATAATCTATGAGAGGATTATGTCCCAGACCATTTTTCCATTTATGCTGGGACTGTCAATCCACCAAGCAAATCTTCCAGCTTCTACTTTCTCTTCTCTCCAATGGGTTCTCCAACATGCAGCCCTATTTTAGAGTACAATTCTTAATCTAATCAATCTACTTCTAATTGCTAGCAAAATCCCACTGTTTTCAGACAGAAGCCAAAATCTTTAAATGGCCCAAAAACCTTCTCTTCTAAATCCCACCTCTCAACACTCTTGCCCTACTGCTCTGGGCTACAACCACACTGGTTTTCTCTCAGCTTTTGAGAACCAAAGTATTTACTTGTCTGGTTAAGCACGTCTATTATTTAAGCTATTTCCTCTGCCTGTAATCTTCCTTCCCTCCCTTCTCTCCTAGCCAACTCATCTCCATCCTTCACAGCTCAGGTTAAAGGCACTTCCTCAGTCTTCCCTAATACATCATATAAGTAATAAATTATCTCTCCCTGCCAACACTCCTGAGCTTTTTTCCTATTAATTTTTAAATTTATGTCCACTAAAATTCAAAAATGCATAGTCTTGTAACTACGATGACAAGCAAGTACAGAATAGCTTGATCATCTCCCAAATTTTCTTAAGCTATCTTTTTGTAGTCAGTCCCACCCCTTTACTTCAAACCATGGTGAGCACTATAGTTTTGTCTTTTCCAGATGCCATTTAAACAGTACCAAGGAATATGCAGCCTTATTATGCCTATGACTTCTATCATTCAGAATAATGCAACTAAGATCCATTTCTGTTTACAAATACCAGTAGTTCATTACTTTTTACTGTGAGTAGCATTCCACTGTATAGATGTACTGCAGTTTGTTTATCCATTCACCAGTTGAAGGACATCTGGATTGCTTCCAATGTGAGGCAATTATGAGTAAAGTTGCCAAAAACATTCACATGTAAGTTTTTGTGTGAACATACATTTTCATTCTCTTGGGTAAACACACAGGAGTGAGATTACTAGGACATAGGTTAAGTGTATGCTTATTATTATAAGAAACAACTGAACTGTTTTCCAAGACACTGCCATTTTGCATTTCAACCAGCAAAGTTGGCAAGTTCCATGTGAGCTGTATCAAGCCATTACCTGAGATTGTTAGGCTTCTTTTTCTTTTCTTTTAGCCATTCTAATAGTGTATGCTGGTATCTAATTATTATTTCAATTAGCATTTTCCTAATGACTAATGATGGTAAGCATCTTTCCAAGTTCTTATTTGCCATCTGTATATCTTCTTTGGTGAACTGACTGTTCAAATCCTTTGCCTATTTATTTATATTAATAATTGGGCTATTTGTCTTTCACCATTTAGTTTCGAGAGTTCTTTATTTACTTTCTGAATACAGGTTCTTTTTCAGACATATAATTTACAAATATTTTCTCTAGTCTGTGACTTTTCATTTCATTCTTGTAGCTATCTTTCAGAGAGCAAAGGTTTTTAATTTTGAGTAAGTCTAATTTATCAGGTTTTTTTGTTCTATTTTTTGGCTATGCTGTGTGGCATGCAGGCTCTTAGTTTCCTGCCAGGGAAGTCCCAGGTTTTTTTTGTTTTTTTATGGATAATGTTTTTGGTGTCTAAGAATTCTCAATTCACAATCAAAGATTTTTCTCCTATATTTTCTCATGGAAAGTTCATATATTTTGTTTTATATTTAGCTTTATGATGTATTTCAGTTAATTTTTGTATGAAGTGTAAGGTATGGGTTCAGGTGACTTTTTTGCATGGATATGTAATTGTTTCAACACCATTTGTTGAAAAAAAAACTATTCTTTCTTGACCTTTATCAAAAACCTGTTGACCACATAAACTATTCTGTATGATTTCTAGTCTTTTAAAAATTTAAGATTTGTTTTATGAATAATTATATCTCTAAGCAAATGTTCCTTGTGTCCTTGAAAGAATTCCAAGTCTTCTATATCCTTGATGATTTTCTATTTCTTCTATGATTACCAAGAGGATATATCTCTTGGTGTTACTGTTTTAGTAGTTGCTATAGTGATTGTAACACACAAACCTTTCTAAATCTACTTAGGGCTAATATTTTGCCACCTCAAACAAAATGTAAAAGCCTTCCAACCACATGGACCCTTCACCCTTGCTTCTTTATATTATAGTCATCATTTGTACTACAATGAAAACCCTACCAAACAATGTTACACTTTCTGTTCAACTGTTACATGTATTTAAAGATCTTTAAAAAAAGAAAAATAGCCTATACACCCAAATATTTGCCATTTATTTATGTTGTTTTTCCTATATTCTTGATGTTCCATGTTTCTCACAGATATCATCTCCCTCCAATCTGAAGAACTTCAGAATTTCAGCATTTCTTTTAGAATAAATATGCTGACAATTCTCATGTTTTCTCTCTTCACCTGAGACTGTCTCCATTTTGCTTACATTCCTAAAGGACATTTACTTTTGCTGGTTGTATAATTCGGGGCTGACAATCCTTTTCTCTTAGGACTTTAATTATATTGGTCCACTATCTTCTGGCCTTTTGTGTTTTTCTGATAAGAAATCCACAGTCAAATCACTGTTTAATTTTTGCATTCTATTTTTTCTTGACTAATTTTACTAGGAGTTTGTCAGTTTTATTAGCATTTTAATTATTTTTAAGAGCTTTCTAAATTGAAGTGTAGCTGATTTACATTTCAGGTGTACTCTTTTCGATTCTTTTCTATTATAGGTTATTGATATTCCCTGTCCCATAGGCCCTTGCTGTTTATCTATTTTACATATAGATTCTTGTTGTTTATGTATCTATTAATCCCAAATTCCTAATTTATCCATACCCCTTATCCCTTTGATAACTGTAAGTTTGCTTTCTATATGTCCATGAATCTGCTTTGTAGATAAATTCATTTATGTCATATTTTAGATTTTAGATAAGTGATATCACGTGGTATTTGTATTTCTTTCTGACTTACTCACTTGGTATGATAATCTCTAGGTCCATCCATGATGCTACAAATGGCATTATTTCATTCCTATTTATGTCCGAGTAATAATATTCCATTGTGTGTGTATATATATATGAGAAGAAGGCAATGGCACCCCACTCCAGTACTCTTGCCTGGAAAATCCCATGGATGGAGGAGCCTGGTAGGCTGCAGTCCATGGAGTCTCGAAAAGTCGAACATGACTGAGCAACTTCACTTTTACTTTTCACTTTCATGCATTGGAGAAGGAAATGGCAACTCATTCCAGTGTTCTTGCCTGGAGAATCCCAGGGACGGGGGAGCCTGGTGGGCTGCCATCTATAGAGTCGCACAGAGTCGGACACAACAGAAGCGACTTAGCAGCAGCAGCATACATATATATACATATACAACCTCTTCTTTACACATTCATCTATTGAAAGACATTTAGGTTGCTTCCAAGTCTTGGCTATTGTAAATAATGCTGCTATGAACGTAGGAGTGAATATATCTTTTCAAATTAGAGCTTCCTCCAGATATATGCCAGGAGTGGGACTGTAAGATTGTACAACAACTTTATTTCTAGTTTTTTGAGGAACCTCCATACTGTTTTCCATTATGGCTGTATCAATTTACATTCCCATCAACAGCGTAGGAGGGTTCCTTTTTCTCCACACCCTCTTCAGCATTTGTTATTTGTAGATGTTTTGCTGATGGCCATTCTGACTGATGTGAAGTGATACCTGACTGTAGTTTTGACTTGCTTTTCTCCAACAGTTAGCAATGTTGACCATCTTTTCATGTGCTGGTTGGCTATCTTATCATTACTTTTAAAGAATCAACTTTTAATTTGTCCATCCATTCAGTCTGTCTTTGCCTTCCATCTACTTTCTGTTTTAGTCTTTGAGGTTTCTTTCTTCTGCTTTCTTACAATTTATAGCTTTCTCTTCCCCATTCCTTAAGTTGAATGCTCATCTCATTTCCAGTCTTCCTTCTTTTCCAAAATAAACAGCTAAGGGACTTCCCTGGCAATCCAGTGGTTACATACAAGTTTGTGTTCCCAACAAAGGGGGTGTAGGTTTGATCCCTGGTTGAGGAACTAAGATTCCACATGCTGTGTGACCAAATAAGTAATAAACTTTTTTTTAAAAGCAGCTAATATGTTTTCTCTAGGTTTTAAAGGTAAATACAGGGAATTCCCCAGCAATGCAGTGGTTAGGATTCTATATTCTCACTGCTGAGGGCCAGTTAGGGAAATAAAATGGAGATAGTCTTGTTCAGGCTTCAGAGGCAAGAGAGCAGAGCAAGCCTCTGACCTTTCTTCTGACCTACCGAGATACTGCCCTGACTACTGCTCTACTGCTGTATCAGTCACATCTGCTACGAGTGCTGGTTGAGAGGCACCATAGATACACAGAGGGTGAGTCTTGGAATTTGTTGAACCCCTGGAAGGGGTCTGGCCAACCACTCCTGTGACCTAACAAACTTCCAAGGAACACAGAACAAAGCAAACAGCATTGTAAAAAAAGATTAACATAATACCAGACCTGCAGTTTTGCTTATAGACTGGTGACATTATCAGTTCTCATCCTGGGATTATGATCCAGAACCCCAAACTGCTATTTTTGAAGTCTCACCTACAGAGCAGACATGCTGCCTGGGACCTTTTCCCAGTTGGAACTCCAGATATGCTATGACATGGGACTTTTCAGCACTGTTTAAGTCTGGATATTTGTCAAAACCCAATTTGGTGATATATCCTTTGCTGTTTCTCTTTCCTTTTAATGTTAGTATATTGAAAGAAAGCTAGATAATTCTCTAATAAATACTGGTATTATTTATTTGTATAGAACGAGTGGCTTACTTAACCAATCCTTTGAACCTGAAATGAAAGTAAAAACTTTCAGCAAAACACAGCCCAAGTTCAATCCCTGGGGTCAGAGACTAAAATCCCGCAAGCTGCACAGCATGGTCAAAAAAAAGGTAAATCCAGTTATGTAGCACTCTCATAACCTTTTAGTTCTACTATATTGTCACTGATACTTGAGATATTTAGAACGCTAATTTTGAATTTTATATCACATGTTTTTAATTTAGCACTTTGCTTTTGAATGCATGCTGCTGCTGCTAAGTCGCTTCAGTCATGTCTGACTCTGTGCGACCCCATAGACGGCAGCCCACCAGGCTCCGCCGTCCCTGGAATTCTCCAGGCAAGAACACTGGAGTGGGTTGCCATTTCCTTCTCCAATGCATGAAAGCGAAAAGTGAAAATGAAGTCGCTCAGTCGTGTCCGACTCTTTGCTACCCCATGGACTGCAGCCTACCAGGCTCTTCCATCCATGGGATTTTCCAGGCAAGAGTACTGGAGTGGGGTGCCATTGCCTTCTCTGAAATGAGTTCTATAGGATACTGATTCTTTGAAATGTGTCAATATTTATTTATGGCCTAACAGGTAGTCTGTTTTTAAACTAAGCGTTCTTAAAAAGAGACACATTGTCCAATTATTAAGTATAGAATCTTATATTTGTACTTGAGACCAAGAACTTTTTGCTCTTTAAATTTTCTCTGTCTACAGTGACTTCTGTCTTCTCGATCTATCAAAAACTGAGACATATGTATTAAAATCTCCCAAATGTTGTTCAGTCAATAAGTTGTATACAACTCTTTGCAACCCCACAGACTGAAGCATGCCAGTCTTCCCTATCCTTCACCATCTCCTGGAACTTGCTCAAACTCATGCCCATTGAGTCAGTGAAGCCACCCAACCATCTCAACCTCTATCACCCCCTTCTCCTCCTGCCCTCAATCTTTGCCAGCATCAGGGTCTTTTCCAATGAGTCAGCTCTTCACATTAGGTGGCCAAAGTAGTGGAATTTCAGCTTCAGCATCAGTCCTTCCAGTGAATATTCAGGACTGATTTACTTTAGGATTGACTGGTTTGATCACCTTGCAATTCAAGGGACTCTCAAGAGTCTTCTCCAGCACCAGAGTTTGAAAGCATCAGTTCTTTGGTGCTCAGCCTTCTTTATGGTCCAACTCTCATATCCATACATGAGTACTGGTAAAACCATAGCTTTGGCTGTATGGACCTTTATATATGCTGTCTGCCTTTTAATATGCTGTCAAGGTTTGTTATAACTTTTCTTCCCATAAGCAAGCATCTTTTAATTTCAAGGCTATAGTCACCATCCGCAGTGATTTTGGAGCTCAAGAAAATAAAATCTGTCACTGTTTCCATTTTTTCCCCATTTATTTGCCATGAAGTGATGGCACCAGATGTCATGATCTTAGTTCTCTGGATGTTGAGTTTTAAGCCAATTTTAAGCAGGGCAAAAGCTAACCAAATTTTGACAAGAGAACACACTGGTCATAGCAAACACGCTCTTCCAACAACACAAGAGATGACTCTACACATAGACATCACCAGATGGTAAATACTGAAATCAGATTGATTATATTCTTCACAGCTGAAGATGGAGAAGCTGTACACAGTCAGCAAAAACAAGACCAAGAGCTGACTGTGGCTCAGATCAGGAGTTCCTTATTGCAAAATTCAGACTTAAATTGAAGAAAGTAGGGAAGACTATTAGACCATTCAGGTATGACCTAAATCAAATCCCCTATGATTATACAGTGGAAGTGACAAATAGATTCAAGGGATTAGATCTGGTAGACAGAATGCCTGAAGAACTATGGACAAAGGCTCACAACATTGTATAGGAGGCAGTGACCAAAACTATCTCAAAGAAAAAGAAATGCAAGAAAGCAAAATGGTTGTCCAAGGAGGCCTTACAAATACCTGAGAAAAGAAGAGGAGTGAAGGCTTTAAAAGAGAAAGGGAAAGAAATAACCAACTGAATGCAGAGTTCCAAAGAATAGCAAGGAGAGATAAGAAAGCCTTCCTAAGTAAACAACGCAAAGAAATAGAGGAAAACAATAGAATGGGAGAGACTAAAGATCTCTTCAAGAAAATTAGAGATACCAAGGGAACATTTCATGCAAAGATGGGCTCGATAAAGGACAGAAATGGTATGGACCTAACAGAAGCAGAAGAACTTAAGAAGAGGTGGCAAGAACACAGAGAACAACTGTACAAAGTCTTAATGACCTGGATAACCACAATGATGTGTTCACTCACCTAGAGCCAGACATCCAGGAATATAAAATCAAGTGGGCCTTAGAAAGAAATACTGCAAAAAAGCTAGTGGAGGTGTTAGAATTCCAGTTGAGCTATTCCAAATCCTGAAAGATGATCCTGTTAAAATGATGCTGCACTCAATATACCAGCAAATCTGGAAAACTTAGCAGTGGCCACAGGACTGGAAAAGGCCAGTTCGATTTCAATCCCAAAGAAGGGCAATGCCAAAGAATGTTCAAACTACTGTGCAATTGCACTCATTTCACATGTTGGCAAGGTTATGTTCAAGCTAGGCTTCAACAGTACGTGAACTGAAAACTTCCAGATGTACAAGCTGGATTTAGAAGAGGCAGAGGAACCAGAGATCAAATTGCCAACATCTTTTGGATCATAGAGAAAGCAAGGGAATTACAGGAAAGCATATACTTCTGCTTCATTGACTATGCTAAAGCGTTTGACTGTGTGGATCACAACAAAATGTGGAAAATTCTTCAAGAGATGGGAATACCAGACCACCTGACCTGCCACCTGAAAAATCTGTGTACAGGTCAAGAAGCAACAGTTAGAACCAGACATGGAACAATGGACTGGTTCCATTTTGGAAAAGGAGTATTGTCACCTTGCTTATTTAACTTATATGCAGCATACATCATGTGATATGTAGGGCTGGATGAAGCACAGCTGGAATCAAGATTTCTGGAAGAAATATCAATAACCTCAGATAGGCAGATGATACCAATTTAATGGCAGAAAGTGAAGAGGAACTAAAAAGCCTCTTAATGAGAATGAAAGAGAAGAGTGAAAAAACTGGCTTAAAACTCAACATTCAAAAAACTAAGATCATGGCATCCAGTCCCATCACTTTATGGCAAATAGATGGGCAAAATCTCCCACTATGATTACATATTTGTCTATTGTTGCTTTTGTTGGATTATTTTAGCACCTACCTATCATCTATATATTTGGAAAATACATTATTGGAAGCATTCAAACAGGACTATTTGTTTGAAAATTTTTATTATTACATACTAATCCTTTAATTTTTATATTATATATTTCTTCATAATCTAGTCAGATATGATAATGCACCAGATTTCTTTTGATTATATAACTTATAATATTTTCCATTCTATCTTAACCTTATTTTGTCCTTATGTCATAACTGTAATCTAATTAACAATATACAGGTATGTTTTTAAAAAGCTATTCTGGGGACTTCCCTGGTGGTCCAGTGGCTAAGACTTCATGCTCTCAATGCAGGGGACCTGGGTTCAATCCCTGGTCAAGGAACTTGATCCCATAGGCTACAACTAAGAGTTTATGTGTTGTAACTAAAAGTTCCTGCATGCTCAACTAAAACCCAGGGTAGCCAAATAAATAAATAAAAGTTTTTTAAAAAACTATCCTGACAATCTATAATTTTTAACTATAGAATTAAGTCCATGTAAATATATTGTGATTACTGACATATTTGGATATATTTTTCCATAGTATTTCAAGCTTTCATTTTTTCTGCCCTTTGTTTCTTGCTGTTTTTCTCCTTTTTTCCTCCTATCTCCTCATATTTCCTTCTTACATTTAAACTGACTGTAGATATTTTTCTCATTCTTTTTTGTCTTCTACTGGTTTGAAAGATACACACCTTATCTCTATTTTCTTAATCACTAGACTATAAATGGCCACTTAGCTTAATAGAAAATAAAATTAGTTTTTATCCACCTTACAAACAAATATAAAAATTTTGGAGTGCTTTAAATACAATCACCTTACTTCTTATCATGAACCTGTGGTACTACATTGTAGCTTTATCTTAATTTTAACTTTTGTTTATATATTCCTATATGTTTACCATAATCTTCACTCACTATTTTCTCTTACATTTCAGACCATTTTTGAGGATCATTTTCTCCTTCTTCCTGAAGTACATCTTTTAGAAATTGCTTTGGACACTTCTTTGGTAAAATCCATTTTTCTATTACTGAAAGGTTTTTAATTAATCTTCATTCTTGAAGATTATGGGCTTTCCAGGTGGCGCAGTGGTAAAGAATCTGCCTGCAATGCTGGAGACCCAGGTTTGATCCCTGGGTAGGGAAGATCCCCTGGAGAAGGAAATGGTAATCCACTCCAATATTCTTGCCTGGAGAATTTCATAGACAGAGGAGCCTGGCAGGCTACAGTCCATGGGGTCACAAAGAGTTTGGACATGACTGACTAACACTTTGATTCTTGAAATATAATTTTGCTGAATATACATACATTCCAGGTCCTGGGAAATTTGCCTCAACACACTGAAGATATTACTCCATATCTTGTGGGTCCTACTTTTTAGAGGCCAAGTGTCAATATCACCGTCATTCCTTGGTTTATGAAATGTCTTCTCTCTCAGGCTACTTTTAACATCTTCCTTCCGTAACACAATCCTGAAAAATCATGGCTTTTAACAAAGTACCAACCATTAACTTTTGAAATTGGATTTCACATACTCTATTATCTCCTTTTGTAACTTTACAATCTTTTTTACTTTCTTACTTATCCTACCTAACATTTAATCTCTGTCACATTTTTCATATCCTTATATTTCTAGGCAGAATTCTGTTATTTCTTTAGATTTATTTTTCACTTTATTAATTCTTACTTCAGCTTGAATTGTCTGCTCTTGAACCCTTCCAGTATGTTTTAACTTTTATTTCCTTACCTAGAGGGTAAGTTGCATGAGGTCAAGTATTTGTGTTTATTATGTTCATTGCAATAAACCCTACCACTAATGTCTGGTGTGTGTGTGCTCAGTAGTTCAGTCGTGTCTGACTCTGCAACCCATAAGATTTTTTCAAGCAAAAATACTGGAGTGGGTTGCTATTTCCTCCTCCAGGGAATTTTTTCAACCTAGGGATCAAACCCTGCATCTCCTGCATTTGCGTATTTCCTTCATCTCCTGCGTTGGCAGACAGATTGTTTATCACTGAGCCATCTGGGAAGCCCCACTACTGAGCTATCAGGGAAGCCCTGTGTCTGTTATATGACACTAAACATTTAATTTATGATTATATGTTTTATTCCTGAAAATTCAATTTGGGTTTTTTTTCAACCTATTTATCCAATTTGGTAGTCTTTTATTTCTTTGTCAGATTTTATTTCCTCCTGTTATTTTGTTAAGCAATAACATACATTTCTATATTCTATATCTAATAATTTCAAATTTTAATATCTTACCATTCTAATTCTGCTTATTGTTTCCACTACCCTTGTTCAACATAGCTCATTTTCTTGTATGTTTTAAATTTGCATGTGCTCAACGTCACTAGTTATTAAAGAAATGCAAATGAAAACTACAATTAGGTACCACCTCACACCAGTCAGAATGGCCATCACTAAAAAGTCTGCAAATAACAAATGCTAGGGACGGAGTAGAGAAAAGGGAACTCTCCTAAACTGCTGTGGGAAAGTAAGTTGGTACAGCCACTATGGAAAACCATGTGGAGGTTCCCAGAAACCTAAAGATAAAGTTGCCATATGATCCTGTAATCCCACTCCTGAGCACATGTTCAGATGAAACTATAATACAAAAAGATACATGAGCCCCAATATTCACAGAAACACTGTACACAATAGCCAAAACATGGAAGCAACCTAAATGTCCATCAACAAGTGACTGAATAAAGAAGATGTGGTACATTTATACAATGGAATAAAAAAAGAATGAAACATGGATGGACTTAGAGATTATCATACTAAAAAGTGAGGTAAGTCAGAATGAGTAAGATAAATATCATATGACATCACTTACATATAGAATCTTAAATATGACATAAATGAATCTATCTACAAAGCAGAAACAGACGCATAGAGAACAGACTTGTAGTTGCTGAGGGGGAGAGGGGAAGAGAAAGGGATGAACTGGGAGTTTAGGGCTGGTATTCAAACTATTATATTTAGAATGGAGAGACAATAAGTCCTAATGTAGAGCACAGGGAGCTATACTCAGCTGGTGATAAGCCATCATGGAAAAGAATATAAAAAAAGAACGTAGTATATGTGGATAACTAAGTCACTTTGCTATACAGCAGAGATTGGTACAACATTGTAATCAACTAAACTTCAACAAAAATAAAATAAAATAAATTTTCTTGAACTTTGTGGGAACTCTCTAAAGCCTAAAACAAAAGGAAAGTCCTCTAAGGAGTATTTGTGTTGGTTTGCTCTGTGCCTGAGGACATCAGTATCTCCTTTAAACTACAGTCCCTAGCCTATCATTCTTAGAACCACGAAAATAATATAAATTCAGCCAAATATGAAAGATATTGTCAGAGGAGACAGTTCTTTTCTTTAACCTCCCTCCAGTACCACACCCAATATTGCTGTCTGCTTCTGAGAGGGGAGTTTTCTTTTCTTAGTTCACCCATTACCTAAGGACATAGCTCTTTCTTTTTTTTAATATAAATTTATTTGTTTTAATTGGAGGCTAATTACTTTACAATATTGTACTGGTGTTGCCATACATCAACATGAATCCGCCACGGGTGTACACGTGTTCCCCATCCTGAACCCCCCTCCCACCTTCCTTCCCATACCATCCCTCTGGGTCATCCCAGTGCACCAGCCCCGAGCATCCTGTATCATGCATCGAACCTGGACTGGCGATTCGTTTCACATATGATATCATACATGTTTCAATGCCATTCTCCCAGATCATCCCACCCTCGCCCTCTCCCACAGAGTCCAAAAGACTGTTCTATACATCTGTGTCTCTTTTGCTGTCTCGCATACAGGGTTATCGTTACCATCTTTCTAAATTCCATATGTTTTTCCTGTGGTCATGTATGGATGTGAGAGTTGGACTGTGAAGAAGGCTGAGCACTGAAGAATTGATGCTTTTGAACTGTGGTGTTGGAGAAGACTCTAGAGAGTCCCTTGGACTGCAAGGAGATCCAACCAGTCCATTCTGAAGGAGATCAGCCCTGGGATTTCTTTGGAAGGAATGATGCTAAAGCTGAAACTCCAGTACTTTGGCCACCTCATGTGAAGAGTTGACTCATTGGAAAAGACTCTGATGCTGGGAGGCATTGGAGAGGAGGAAGGGGACGACAGAGGATGAGATGGCTGGATGGCATCACTGACTCGATGGATGTGAGTCTCAGTGAACTCCGGGAGTTGGTGATGGACAGGGAGGCCTGGAGTGCTGCGATTCATGGGGTCGCAAAGAGTCAGACATGACTGAGCAACTGATCTGATCTGATCTCATACTGTATTGGTGTTTTTCTTTCTGGCTTACTTCCTGGATTTATGTAAAGTGGTTTCTAATAAATCTATGACCTGCACTGACCCAGTACTTTGTCTCCAATATCCCTTATGTTCCAAAGCTCTAGACCACACATATCCAGTGATTTCAATACATGCAAAGGATTCAAAGTTCATTTGTTGTCTTAGTCTGCTCAGGCTGCCATAACAAAACATCACAGACTGAGTAATTTAAACAATTTATTGTCTCACCATTCTAGAGCCTAATAGTCCAAAGTCAGCATTCTAGCAGATTTGACTTCTGGTGAGGACCCTTTCTGTATTGCAGACAGCAGCCTTCTCACTGCCTCTTCAGGTTGAGGAAGTGAGTAAAGGAAGTCAAATGTCTCCAGAGTCTTCTTAAAAAGACACTAATCCAGTCAGATCAGAGTACCACACTTCCAACCTCATTTAACTTTAATTACTTCCTCAAAGGCCACATCTCCAAATATAGCCACACTGGGGCCTGAGACTTCAAATTCAGTATGAATTTTGGGAGGACATAAATATTCAGTCCACAACATTTGCCTCCATGTTCTCCTGTTCCTCTTTATTCCTAACCTTGGTGAATTTTCATAGTTTCTTAAAGGGAGTATTTGATTATTTCAAAAGGGTTTTTTTCATTGTTGTTGAGTATTTTTAGATGTCACGCAGCAGACATGGGTTTCAGAATCTCTAGCTTTCCATATTGCCAGAAAAAGTCCTCTCTTCTCTGTGTATAATCTTGCAATAGGCAGTGCTATCCAATTTCATATACATGCTTCAAATAACACATCAAATTTATATTTCTAGCCCTAACTTCTCTCCTAAGCTTGAGATTCACTGCCAGCTGCTACTTGTAACCTTTACTTGGAAGTTTGTAAGATATTTAAAACTTAATGTATCCCAATCAGAACTTATAGTTTTCCTCTCAAATCTGCTCTTCCCCGATTTCCCTGTCTCAGTATATATGAAACACTGAATTACTCTAGCCAAAAAACCCAGACGTCAACCTTGACTCCTCATTTTTCCTTCCTTCCCGCATAGGTTGAAGTACAAGTCCTTTCTTCTCTATTTTCAACCTAGAGCCTCACTCTGTCCCCTGTGCTCCACCTTCTTATCTACCACTTTTGCCCAAGTCACCATAATATCTCATTTGAATACTGCTATCTTTCATTATAGGGGACTGTAATGCAAAAGTAGGAAGTCAAGAAACACCTGGAGTAACAGGCAAATTTGGCCTTGGGATACACAATGAAGCAGGGCAAAGACTAATAGAGTTTTGCCAAGAAAATGCACTGGTCATAACAAACACCCTCTTTCAACAACACAAGAGAAGACTCTACACATGGACATCACCAGATGGTCAACACCGAAATCAGATTGATTATATTCTTTGCAGCCAAAGATGGAGAAGCTCTATACAGTCAGCAAAAACAAGACCAGGAGCTGACTGTGCCTCAGACCATGAACTTCTTATTGCCAAATTCAGACTTAAATTTAAGAAAGTAGGGAAAACCACTAGACCATTCAGGTATGACCTAAATCAAATCCCTTATGATTATACAGTGGAAGTGAGAAATAGATTTAAGGGACTAGATGTGATAGACAGAGTGCCTGATGAACTATGGAATGAGGTTCGTGACATTGTGCAGGAGACAGGGATCAAGACCATCCCCATGGAAAAGAAATGCAAAAAAGCAAAATGGCTGTCTGGGGAGGCCTTACAAATCGCTGGGAAAAGAAGAGAAGTGAAAAGCAAAGGAGAAAAGGAAAGATATAAACATCTGAATGGAGAGTTCCAAAGAATAGCAAGAAGAGATAAGAAAGCCTTCCTCAGTGATCAATGCAAAGAAATAGAGGAAAACAACAGAATGGGAAAGACTAGAGATCTCTTCAAGAAAATCAGAGATATCAAAGGAACATTTCATGTAAAGATTAGCTTGATAAAGGACAGAAATTGTATGGACCTAACAGAAGCAGAAGATATTAAGAAGAGATGGCAAGAATACACAGAAGAACTGTACAAAAAAGATCTTCATGACCCAGATAATCACGATGGTGTGATCACTGACCTAGAGCCAGACATCCTGGAATGTGAAGTCAAGTGGGCCTTAGAAAGTATCACTATGAACAAAGCTAGTGGGGGTGATGGAATTCCAGTTGAGCTGTTCCAAATCCTGAAAGATGATGCTGTGAAAGTGCTGCACTCAATATGCCAGCAAATTTGGAAAACTCAGCAGTGGCCACAGGACTGGAAAAGGTCAGTTTTCATTCCAATCCCAAAGAAAGGTAATGCCAAAGAATGCTCACACTACTGCACAATTGCACTCATCTCACACGCTAGTAAAGTAATACTCAAAATTCTCCAAGCCAGGCTTCAGCAATATGTGAACCGTGAACTTCCTGATGTTCAAGCTGGTTTTAGAAAAGGCAGAGGAACCAGAGATTAAATTGCCAACATCCGCTGGATCATGGAAAAAGCAAGAGAGTTCCAGAAAAACATCTATTTCTGCTTTATTGCCTATACCAAAGCTTTTGACTGTGTGGATCACAATAAACTGTGGGAAATTCTGAAAGAGATGAGAATACCAGACCACCTGACCTGCCTCTTGAGAAATCTGTATGCTGGTCAGGAAGCAACAGTTAGAACTGGACATGGGACAACAGACTGGTTCCAAATAGGAAAAGGAGTATATCAAGGCTGTATATTGTCACCCTGCTTATTTAACTTATATGCAAAGTACATCATGAGAAATGCTGGACTGGAAGAAACACAAGCTGGAATCAAGATTGCCAGGAGAATTATCAATAACCTCAGATATGCAGATGACACCACCCTTATGGCAGAAAGTGAAGAGAAACTAAAAAGCCTCTTGATGAAAGTGAAAGTGGAGAGTGAAAAAGTTGGCTTAAAGCTCAACATTCAGAAAACGAAGATCATGGCATCCGGTCCCATCACTTTATGGGAAATAGATGGGGAAACAGTGGAAACGGTGTCAGACTTTATGTTTTTGGGCTCCAAAATCACTACAGATGGTGACTGCAGCCATGAAATTAAAAGACGCTTACTCCTTGGAAGGAAAGTTATGACCAACCTAGATAGCATATTCAAAAGCAGAGACATTACTTTACCAACAAAGGTTCTTCTAGTCAAGGCTACGGTTTTTCCTGTGGTCATGTATGGATGTGAGAGTTGGACTGTGAAGAAGGCTGAGCGCCAAAGAATGGATGCTTTTGAACTGCGGTGTTGGAGAAGACTCTTGAGAGTCCCTTGGACTGCAAGGAGATCCAACCAGTCCATTCTGAAGGAGATCAGCCCTGGGATTTCTTTGGAAGGAATGATGCTAAAGCTGAAACTCCAGTACTTTGGCCACTTCATGTGAAGAGTTGACTCATTGGAAAAGACTCTGATGCTGGGAGGGATTGGGGGCAGGAGGAGAAGGGGACGACAGAGGATGAGATGGCTGGATAGCATCACTGACTCAATGGACGTGAGTCTCAGTGAACTCAGGGAGTTGGTGTTTGACAGGGAGGCCTGGCGTGCTGCGATTCATGGAGTCGCAAAGAGTCGGACAAGACTGAGCGACTGATCTGATCTGATCTGATCTGATCACCTCCTAAGTAAGCACCCTGCTTCTACGCTAACCCTTCTAAAACCAGAGACTCCACAAAGCAGTTAAAGTGATCCTTTCAAAATGCAAATCACATCACTTCTCAATAATTTAAAATTCTCCATTTGTTTCCCATTACAAGTCTAACCTTATTGACACTTAAACGCGGCCCTAAATGTTATAACAGTTGCCCATATCTCTGAGTTCACCAAGTCTGTGTGTCCCTGCACTCACCACACCTGAGCACTCTGGCTCTCTATTTCTCAAATCACTTAGTTCACTCCCACCTCAGGGCCTTTACACCTGCTGTTCCCTCTGCAGGAACATAATTCCCCATGATGGCTGTTTCACTGAGTTCTCAGCTCAACTGCCATCTCTTCCCTAACCCTGCTAGATAGTTGTCATTTGTTCCTCCAAACATAATGTCTACTGTTCTCCATTACCCCCTGTTCCCCAGGAAGCTGACCTTCACAAGATGTATCAACCAGGCCTCTTTGGTCTCTCTTTCTGTTGGGTTTTGCCAGTGGGAAGCAATGGCAGGAAACAGAAGGGCAGAAGGAAAGAAAGATCTAGGTATTTCCCTGGTTCCCTCCATGCTGAGTTATTGGTTGGTGGTGGCCATGTTCTTTTACCAAAGTTCTATAGCCATCACTTACCATAAGGTTCCACTCATGGCTCCTTCCCTTTATCCTTTTAAGATCAGGAGCAACAGCCTATTTTGGGGTCTAGGGTGGTTTCATCATCTCTTGTTTGTTTACTTTCATTAAAATCTCTTTTACCTTGAGTATGCCATCCGTTTCCTTATGTATTATGTATTAGTATTATGTATTAGTCTGCTAGGGTTGCCATTACAAAGTACCACTAACTGTGTGACTTAAATAACAGAAATTTACTGTCTCACAATTCTAGAAGTTAGATATCCAAAACCAAGGTGTGGACAGGGCTGGCTCCTTCTGAGAACTGTGAGGGGGAATCTGTTCTATGCCTCTCCCCTAGCTGATGAAGTTTTGCTGGCAATCTTTGGCATTCCTTGGCTTATAAAAGCATCATCCCAATCTCTGCCTTCATCTTCACATGATGTTCTCTGCCTGTGTATCTCTGTCCAAATTTCTCCTTTATGTCATATTGAATTAGAAATTACTCTAATGATGGAATTTAACTAATTGGACGTGCAATGACCCTATTTCCAAATAAGGCCACTTTCTGAGGTACTTTCCATACTGTTCATGGGGTTCTCAACAAAAGTCCATCTAGTCAAAGCTTTGGTTTTTCCAGTAGTCATGTTTGAATGTGAGAGTTGGACCATAAAGAAAGCTGAGCACCAAAGAATTGATGCTTTTGATCTGTGATGTTGGAGAAGACTCTTGAGAGTCCCTTGGACTGCAAGGAGATTCAGCCAGTCCATCCTCAAGGAAATCAGTCCTGAATATTCATTGGAAGGACTGATGCTGAAGCTGAAATTCCAATACTTTGGCCACCTGATGTGAAGAACTGACTCGTTTGAAAAGACCCTGATGCTGGGAAATATTGAAGGTGGGAGGAGAAGGGGATGACAGAGGATGAGATGGTTGGATGGCATCACTGATTCAATGGACATGAGTTTGAGTAAGATCTGGGAGTTGGTGATGGACAGGGAAGCCTGGTGTGCTGCAGTCCATGGTGTCACAAAGAGTCAGACACAACTAAGTGACTGAACTGAACTGAACTGAGGTCCTGGGGTAGGATTTCATACATATTTTGGAAAGACATGATTCAACCCATAACACCTTTTTGGACTCTGATAGATATTTCCTACCTGTCATCAATGTTTATCACATTTCCCTATTTTATTTTCTTATGGTACTCATTGTTATTTGAAATTATTTTATTTGTATGTACATATATTTGCTTTCTCATTTCTTTTTCTTTCAATAGAATAAAGGTGCATGATAGCAAGGTTTTTTTTTTTTTTTTTTTGCTTTTGCTTTAACTATATAGTATGTGACACATACTAAGAGGTCAATAAGTCATTATTGAATAAATGGCAACATCTAAAGTTTGGTTTAGAATCTTAAACTGCTATAGATTCTAGTTATTACTGCATATAAATTATAATGTTCATTTGCTACTGTAACATCTCTGTTACCCATAAAGGAAGTTCACATTCGGTATTTGAGGAAACATCCTCATGGAGAATGAGGACACTTCGGCTTTTTTGGTCCCAAATCTTCATTTACTTAATAAGTCATATAAAGGAATCTTGTAATCTCTCTGAATCTCCCCAAATGGGAATAAAAAGTTTTCTATCCCTAAGCCACCAAGGTTGGTGGCAATATTTTTTTAGCTTCAAAGTAATATAATTCAGCATTAGTTCTTAGCAGAGATCAGGACAACAGTGGCTCTTACAGGTAAACCATCCTACAGTAAGCATTTGAGTGCTTTTAAACCCTGCTGTCACCCTCCTGGGCATAATGTTAAAGTTATGTATTTCACATTTTTCTTCATCACAAAATCTACTGGAAAATAGAGGAGAGTGTCTTAAATGTGACTCACTAGTAGTACTCTGCAACATGTGTATCTGTGTGTCACACTGCAGCTGGTGTGATAGGCACCAGCCCATCTATATGCATATACATTCCTCTTACTATGGTGAGAAATCAAGGTTCATACAATACAAATGTCATTTCTTGCTACTAAGGAGGCTTTATCCAAACCTGTGATTTTAGAGTTTCTCCTTCTGTTCACTAACTGGAGGACTAAAATGGAGCTGGCAGTGGTTTAGTCGCTAAGTCGTGACCGACTCTTGTGATCCCATGGACTGTGGCCTGCCAGGCTTTTCGGTCCATGTGGAACCACAGAACACTATAATCCAACCCTTCATTATAGAGGTGAGGAAATCAAGGCTCAGTATGATGAAGTGAATTATTTAAGGTCATTAAATGTCTTTGTATTACCACAGAGGTAACCATCCCTAGAGACAGACAATCCTGTCCTGATTTGCCTGAATAGAGCTTTCCCAAGGTTCTCCAGCATATTCAGACTTTAAAGACTCTGGACTTGTAGCTAGCTTGGATTCTAGGATTTCAGTCAGAAGGTTGAATCCTAGGAACCAGCTACTTCTTCCTTCTTACTGCCAGGGGAGAACTATCTTAAGAGACAGCCAAGCAACCCCTTGAAAAAACCAGAGTTTGCTTATTTCCTCAGGCCCAATACAGCACCTAGGACCTCAGTCTACACCAGCCCAAGGAGAGTCCATTCAATTTCATGGCTTATCCTTGCCACTTATCCTTCCCACAATCTCTTATCTTCATGCTACTACTCTGGGATTCTTTTCTCTGATCTTCCTTCCAGTAAAGATATCCCATTCATTTGGCAAACATTTATCAAACACCTATTATGTGCCAGGCATCCTACTAGAACCTAGAGATAACAAGATGGCATTTCTTCACTCAAGAAGATAACACTCTGACTAGAGAGAATATAAAGACATAATTATTTTAAAGTGTGTTAAGTGGAGTATTATTGCAGAAAAAGATAGGACTGAGCTGTTTCCTGACTCAAGACAGTTTGCATTAAGATAGTGAACACTTAGTCCTTGGCATTTCTCTCATCTATTTCCTCTTTTGCATCCCTCCTGTTGCCCTGGTTCCAGGCTTTATTATCTCTTAACTGAACTAGTGCAATGCCCTCCTAATGTTCTCTCTGTCTCCAGTCTCACCTTTGCCAGCCTTTCACTTCTCTACCAAAATGATATAGGAAAAAAAAATTAAATCAGTATGGCTGCAACATAATAGAAACTGAATAAATACTTATTGAATAACATCACTCCTTTATCAGATCATATCCGATCAGATCAGTTGCTCAGTCATGTCCGACTCTTTGCGACCCCATGAATCACAGCACGCCAGGCCTCCCTGTCCATCACCAACTCCCAGAGTTCACTGAGACTCACGTCCATCGAGTCAGTGATGCCATCCAGCCATCTCATCCTCTGTCGTCCCCTTCTCCTCCTGCCCCCAATCCCTCCCAGCATCAGACTCTTTTCCAATGAGTCAATAGTAAACCCATTGACTTACTGTATCGAATATTACAGAATCTATAAAAATGCATTCTTAAGGAATACTTAAAGACAAAATAAATATTCAACATGTGAAAAAGTTTTTTTAAAGCAAACTATAAATCTATCACTGACTCAATGGACATGAATTTGAGTAAACTCCCGGAGTTGGTGATGGACAGGGAGGCCTGGCGTGCTGCTGTCCATGGGGTCGCAAAGAGTCAGACACAACTGAGCAACTGAACTGAACTGATAAATCTATACTATATATGATGTAATACAAAGTATTTATTGCGTTTTTATGTGTAAATGTACTAGTAGACCATATGTACTAATACACTAATGTATGCATATGAGTAAATGTACTAATAGCATGTAGATACTAACGCACACATACCCCACACCCACACACCCATACATTAATTTACATTTCCTGACACTGTAATTAAAAGTGCATATTTCAAAATACCCTTTGTCAATAACTTTTTCATCTTTGTCCAATTGATAGGCTAAAGTATACTGTTATTTTAGATTTTTAGCTACTAATTAACATTATATTGCAAATCTTTGACTCATTATTAATGAGGGAAAAAGGTACTCAAACTCTGCTGGTGGTAAGAAGATCGATAGTCACTTTCAGGGGCAATTTGATGGTATTTATTGGGCTTCCCTGGTGGCTCAGTTGGTAAAGAATTCACCTGCAATGCAGGAGACCTGGGTTCCATCCATGGGTTGGGAAAATCCCCTAGTGCAAGGCATGGCAACCTATTCCAGTATTCTTGCCTGGAGAATCCCCATGGACAGAGGAGCCTGGCAGGGTGCAGTCCAAGGGGATGTAAGGAGGTGGACACAACTGAGCGACTAAGCACAGCACATTAAAACATTACACAAACACACCCTGAGTAATTCCACTTCTCAGAATCAGTCTTGGAAAAACTACTTGCATAAGTGCCCAAGGACATATACACACATTGTAAAACTGTTTGTCATTGAAACAAAACAAAACAAGAGCTTATGTGGAATTCCAGTTGAGCTATTTCAAATCCTGAAAAATGATGCTGTGAAAGTGCTGCACTCAATATGCCAGCAAATCTGGAAAACTCAGCAGTGGCCACAGGACTGGAAAAGGTCAGTTTTCATTCTAATCCCAAAGAAAGGCAATGCCAAAGAATACTCAAACTACCACACAATTGCACTCATCTCACACGCTAGTAAAGTAATCCTCAAAATTCTCCAAGCCAGGCTTCAGCAATATGTGAACCATGAACTTCCTAATGTTCAAGCTGGTTTTAGAAAAGGCAGAGGAACCAGAGATCAAATTGCCAACATCTGCTGGATCATGGAAAAAGCAAGAGAGTTCCAGAAAAACATCTATTTCTGCTTTACTGACTATGCCAAAGCCTTTGACTGTGTGGATCACAATAAACTGTGGAAAATTCTAAAAGAGATGGGAATACCAGACCACCTGACCTGCCTCTTGAGAAACCTGTATGCAGGTCAGGAAGCAACAGTTAGAACTGGCCATGGAACAACAGACTGGTTCCAAATAGGAAAAGGAGTACTTCAAGGCTGTATATTGTCACCCGGCTTATTTAACTTCTATGCAGAGTACATCATGAGAAACGCTGGGCTGGAAGAAGCACAAGCTGGAATCAAGATTGCCGGGAGAAATATCAATAACCTCAGATATGCAGATGACACTACTCTTATGGCAGAAAGCGAAGAAGAACTAAAGAGCCTCTTGATGAAAGTGAGAGAGAAGAGTGAAAAAGCTGGCTTAAAGCTCAACATTCAGAAAACTAAGATCATGGCATCCAGTCCCATCATTTCATGGCAAATAGATGGGAAAACAGTGGAAACAGTGGCTGACTTTATTTTTCTGGGCTCTAAAATCACTGCAGATGGTGACTGTAGCCATGAAATTTAAAGACGCTTATTCCTTGGAAGGAAAGTTATGATCAACCCATTAACTTTAAAAACTTAAAAAAGCAGAGCCATTATTAAAAAGCAGAGACATTACTTTGCCAACAAAGGTCCGTCTAGTCAAGGCTATGGTTTTTCCAGTGGTCATGTATGGATGTGAGAGTTGGACTATAAAGAAAGCTGAGCACCAAAGAATTGATGCTTTTGATCTGTGGTGTTGGAGAAGACTATTGATCATACCTTGGACTGCAAGGAGATCAAATCGGTCCATCCTAAAGGAGATAAGTCCTGGGTGTTCATTGAAAGGACTGGTGTTGAAGCTGAAACCCCAATACTTTGGCCACTTCATGCGAAGAGCTGACTCATTTGAAAAGACCCTGATGCTGGGAAAGATTGAGGGGAGGAGAAGGCGACGACAGAGGATGAGATGGTTGAATGGCATCACCGACTCAATGGACATGGGTTTGGGTGGACTCCAAGAGTTGGTGATGGACAGGGAGGCTTGGCTTGCTGCAGTTCAATGGGTTGCTAAGAATTGGACATACCTGAGCGACTGAACTGAACTGATGTTTCATTAACCAGGAAAAGTGAAAGCAAAAGAGAAAGTCACTCAGTCATATCTGACTCTGTGTGACCCCATGGACTATACAGTCCATGAAATTCTCCAGGCCAGAATAGTGGAATGGGTAGTTGATTCCTTCTCCAGGGGATCTTCCCAACCCAGCGATTGAACCCAGGTCTCCCACATTGCAGGTGGATTCTTTACTGTCTGAGCCACCAGGGAAGCTCAATCAACCCGGAAATGGCTAAATAAATATAGTATATCCATATCAAAAATATTATATAGCAATGAAAAAAACAAAGAAGTAGTTTTAAAGACTGACCTCAAAAGATTTTAAACATACTTTTGAGTGAAATACAAAGGGAAAAATTATATGTAGTATATGATACTATTTTTACAAAAAGCAATTTTGAACTGTGGTGTTGGAGAAGACTCTTGAGAGTCCCTTGGACTGCAAGGAGGTCCAACCAGTCCATTCTGAAGGAGATCAGCCCTGGGATTTCTTTGGAAGGAATGATGCTAAAGCTGAAGCTCCAGTACTTTGGCCACCTCATGCGAAGAGTTGACTCATTGGAAAAGACTCTGATGCTGGGAGGGATTGGGGGCAGGAGGAGAAGGGGATGACAAAGGATGAGATGGCTGGATGGCATCACTGACTCAATGGACATGAGTCTGAGTGAACTCTGGGAATTGGTGATGGACAGGAAGGCCAGGCGTGCTGCGATTCATGGAGTTGCAAAGAGTCAGACACGACTGAGCAACTAAACTGAACTGAACTGAATATTATACATATTCCCAAATTACAGATGCAGTATAAAAATGCTCAGAATAAAAAAGACACTCAACATATTTAATATGGTTACATTTGGGGTAGACACTCAATTTGGTGGGAACATGTTCCAAAGTGATTTCAACAGTCTTCATATTATAATCTGCTTCAAGAAGAATGTACTAATTTAGAACTATATATTAATTCATAAATAAACATTTCTAAAAACCAAAATGCTTTCTGAATGTATCAAGTTCCACTGTAAAGATTATACGGTATTTTTTTTTAATATCAAGATCAAGTACTTTATGTAATGAACAGATAAAAATGCCCATATGGCTATGTGTACATGAACTAATTAATCTGTAGCATAGGGAACTTAGAAATTATTAGCCAAATTTATAGTTAATTTGTTTAACTGGTACCTGACTTAGTTTTATTATGTTAAGTTCCATATAGATCAGACAATTCAGGTGAAAATTTTTATGTCTGTCTACTTGGTTAATTTTTACTGTTTAAACTGTTTAGAATCTAGAGGATCAGAGACCTGCCTCACTGGTTTCAGTTATAACAAACTATTACATCAGAAATTTTTCTTCTTATCCTTTAAAGACATTAAGACCTAGAAAATTTCCACAACATATTAATAAAGAAGGCAGGTAAGTCATACATAACTGAAATGTTATATTTTAGCCAACCTGACAATTTCTTTCCCTTCATTTTAATAAATGTTAACTATTGTTAACTATCATGTTTCCTTATAAATATGATCATTTGCAATGAAAACATTAATTTGTGAAGAAGCATATATAAAAATGTTTGGCTAATAGTTAAAAGTATTTTTAACAGGATATTATTCTAGAAACATTATCTACTTCATTTCCTAGTTTTGCAATTCAGGGAGATTATTGATGGTGGGAATGGCATTTGATAAGAAAAAGACGCTTAAAATGTTCTGAAACTAGGAGAAGTTTACAGTGAATTTTTGACAAATACATTATTTTTCCTTTACAAGTGAATTTATTTATACCTTCTTAATGAAATAAATGAACTTTAGTCATTTCCCATTTTATAATAGCTAACAAATGTACAACTTTATTGCTTCCCCAGGAAAGATTTAATGGTGGTACATGTCTTTCCTTCCATCTTCTTTTTGGCTAGAAATCTTAGAATGAGGACTGTCTTCAATGGTGCTTTTATCTTTTTCTGCCTCTTAGGTGGTAAGTCATTAAGAACACATAAATCAAAAAGAGGAAAAATTACTCAAGAAACTGCAGAATTATAAGTGGGGGGTGATCTTAAAGTATTTAAGATGTTTATAGCAAAGCTTAAGTAAACCCTTAATAATAAGAAAGTGAAAGTCGCTCAGTTGGGTCCGACTCTTTGCGACCCCCTGGACTGTAATACAGTCCATGGAATTCTCCAGGCCAGAATACTGAAGTGGGTAGCCTTTCCCTTCTCCAGGAGATCTTCCCAAGCCAGGGATCAAACCCAGAGCTAACATTTATTCAGCACTTCCTATATGCCAGGTACTGTTCTAAATATTTGTATTTAAAAAAATAAATAAATATTTGTATTAATGCACTGAATCCACGCCATAATCCTAAGAGTTAAGTGCTATTATTTCTCATTTTATATATGAGTACACTGAGTTGGTAGATGGTGGCCCAGAAGTTGCTATTACTATCATTAAACTGGAACTAACCAAACTAGGCAGGAAGCCTTTATAAATATGGCCCAAGTTAAACAAACCAGGTCTAGCTGCTGGACCACCCATTTGTAGTCTCTGCTTCCCACACTGCCCTCATTACTAAATACAGTTCACAACAGAGTTCTGATTATCCCTTGCAGAGTACAGGAGCAAACTCAAACTGCTAGGGTCTCTGCTGTATTTGAAGTCTTTATACTCCTCTTCTGTAAAGAATGTGTAGGGGACACTGGAATAGGTGAAAATTTTCAAGAGAACAGCTTTCCTGTCTTTTGGTTATCATGACAAAAATTATTCAGTCAGGGGATTGTATTAATTTTGTTGGATACATAGAAAAGATGTGAGGGTTAAAGAAGAGGATTCAGCATAGAGAGAAATTTTGAAGTAAGGAGTGCCCATGAAGCAAGGATGGTTATTTTAAAAAGGTCACCATCATTGTGATTTATAATGTTTAAGTAATTACATATATATATTTTTTTAATATGCATTTAAATAATTAAATATAGCCTGTTAGGTTTTCCCCACAATAAGGTCATAAAGTAGCATACTTCAGAATTAATCATGTGAGGAAACTATTAATTTAATATAAAACCTGAAACTTTGAGTTTAGTTGTCAAATTGGAATATATCATGTGTAGTTATATTAATAAAACCAACAATACATTTTCAGACAAAAACAGACTGGAAGAAAGGATATGGGATCTGTGAATATGTTGATAAGTAGTCGTGCAATGGAACAAGTACAGTCAACAAAAAGCCTAAAAGTTAAGGCATTGTCTTCAGTTACAGTAAAGAATATCAGGGCCAAGTTTTTAGGAAGAGGGCTATCGATGTTGGGTGTGGAATCAGAAGGAAGGAGAGAGAGAAACTAGAACAGATCTCATCCAGGAAACAAGCCAGGGGCCTTGGGCGTGACGGAGAAAGATCCAGCATCATGTAAGCTCCCCAGCATGCAGGGCCACTGAGCCATGAAGTGGATCTCTAAGGACAAGTTGTAAATTGAGAAATCATGAGTCCAGGAGGAAAATTCACTTGGGCGTGACTTGAAGAAGCAAGCAGCTCTAGTACTCTGGGCAGGTAACTGATCCTGAATCTCAGAAGAATCAAAATCTCCAGCAAGAAGAAGGTGACATCAGAAGGTTTGGGATACACAAAGGTAGGCAGCTTCAGTGACATGGAGTATTTGGTCAAAACAAGGGGTTTGGATTCAAATAGACCTTTTTTAACTCCTGTCTCTGCCTTTGGAGTGAACTACTTAAAATTTTATGACCTCAGTTTCCTTTTGTGGGAAATGTAGAAAACTGTACATGCCTGAAAATTTAGTTGTGGGAAATGACTGGGCTAATGCATGTAAATTGCTTAACAGGCTCCTTGGCAGAAACTAAGTTCTTTTAAAAATATTTGCTGGTTGATCACTGATTATAGATTGAAAGTTTGTCATGTTCAGGGAGAGTACTAATGTGAACCAAATAAACCAAAATGTCTTGAGAAGAGTTTGAAACTGGAGAGAGTGGTCAACAGAGATTAATTACCCTCATTAGCCAGACTGCTGCTGCTGCTGCTAAGTAGCTTCAGTCGTGTCCAACTCTGTGAGACCCCATAGACGGCAGCCCACCAGGCTCCCCCGTCCCTGGGATTCTCCAGGCAAGAACACTGGAGTGGGTTGCCATTTCCTTCTCCAATGCATGAAAGTGAAAAGTGAAAAGTGAAAATGAAGTCACTCAGTCGTGTCCAACTCCTAGAGACTCCATGGACTGCATGCAGCCTACCAGGCTCCTCCATCCATGGGATTTTCCAGGCAAGAGTACTGGAATGGGGTGCCATCGCCTTCTCTGATTAGCCAGACTAATTTCTATTAAAAGTGATCTCTTCCAACTCCCAATATGTCAGAAATACAAAATACATTGCACAGGACTTCCCCAGTGGTCCAGTGGCTAAGACTCCAAGCTCCCCAAGCAGGGGGCTCAGGTTCCACCCCTGGAATCTAGGTCTTACATGCTGCAGCTAAGAGCTTGCATGGCGCAACTAAATATCCCACATGCCACAAGGAAGACTGAAGATTCCACGTGCTGCAACTAAAGCCTGGCGCACTAAATAAATAAATATTTTTAAAAGATTATTTTAAAAATACTTTGCACAAAATATTTCATAAATGTTTCTTTGGAGTTAATCAGTGAATAGGAGTGGAATGGCAATGGTTTTCATATATTAAAAGATTGGAACAATGAACATAAGACAAATTTTAGTTCAATTTCTGAAGAATCCGTTAACAATCTGAGCTTTTTCTTTTAATGATAATGAGCTCTCTATCATAAGCCAAGGCTTCCTGCAGGGATTATTACAAAGGCAGCTCCTGAATTCAGTAGAACCAGTGCTTCTCAAAAACCGGTCCAGACATCTTCATTCAAATCACAAGTCCTCCATTGTTTCTGGGCACCTAAAATACAGATTCCTGGGCCCCACCTCCTATAGATTCTAACTTAGGTGCTGTGGAGGCTGTGGAAATCTGTGTTCATTTTAACTGTTAATGTTAAATGTTCATTTAACATTTAAGTAAATCTGATGCATAGTCAGATTTGAAAAGGGGTCTTCAAGTTAATGTCTTCCAATCTCACCTATGTTGACTAAGTTCAAGAGTCTCTGGGCTACTTCCACATAATGAAAATAAATAACTCTTTTAAGCCAAAATAAAATGAACACAGATTTTCACAGCCTCCACAGAACCTGAGTTAGAAGCTACCAATGTGCAAACAGGGCTTCCCTTTTGGCTCAACGGTAAAGAAGCTGCCTACAGTGCAAGAGACCCGGGTTCGATCTCTGGGTCAGGAAGATCCCTTGGAGAAGGAAACAGCAACCCACTCCAAAATTCTTGCCTGGGAAATCCCATGAACAGAAGAGCCTGGCAGGCTACAGTCCATGGGGTTGAAAAAGAGTTGGATACAACTTAGCAACTAAACAACAATACCTAAACATTAAGCAATAAATGCTCAAAGAGAACCTACTACATATAATGTACAGCCTTAGACATTGAAACAAAGGCCTAACAGTGAATATATGGCTGAAATTAAATATTCTGGCTAAATAACTTTGGTTTAATTTAATTAGGCTCTGAGTTCCTGAATTTATTTTAACCAACTAAGTTGTTTAGCCCACCTGGCTTCATTTTTAATTAGTTCAGAGTGCTTTCACTTCTTTAATGTTGCATATGTTATAAAATTCCCCCCATTAAATTCCAAAAATAAAATATTTTAAATTTATATGAGTTATTAGAATCAATTTATAAAATATTGTTTACTTTTTAAAGTTGAAAATCACGACTTTATTTTTGGATTATTCTTTTCTCTCTTTTTTTTTCCCTCTCTGATGTCTATCTCTATTTTCCCTATTCTGTACTTGAGCTGTTGGAGGTGTGATTTGTAGACAATGCAACCTCTCAATCCCCTTTCATGGATGTCTTTTGGACTTTGGAACATGCAGAACAAAACCTGGACAGTACTGTATAAAAGAGGTCCTTATTAAAGGTAAGTCATGACACTTTAAAAATCTTTAATTAAAATGAACACAGGAAAACTTACATAAGAGCAAACATTGAATGAGCATTTACTACATGTTAGATGCTTTACTAAGGGCTTTGCCTGGATTACATCACATCAATAAAACAATGATTTGAGCTGGATCTTGTCACTATTCCCAATTTAAGGATGAGAAATCTGAGCAGAAATTTACATGATGTTACACAGTTAAGCAGTGCTGTCTAATTCAAATGTGAGTGTTTAATTCCAGAGCATGCATTCCTAAAGAAATCTATATACTGCCTCATTCACATCATTCACATCCTCACAAAAAATTAATACATAATTTCCTTCTAAGTGTAGGGCTCTGTGCAATCACATAGGTTTCATGTCCAGAAACCCAACCTTGTCCACATGAGTTAAAGAAAGAAACAAAAATGCAAATGATGAAAACTTTAGAAGAAAATATTGGAGGACATATTTTAAGCTTAAAAGAAAGGAGGCCTCCTTAACATCCAAAAGACAAGATTATAAAGGAAATAATAGATAGATTTGAATATATCAATATTTTAAAATTTATGAAATGAATGATAACCCCAAAATTAAAAAGATGAGGGTTAAACTCATCTTTAGTGAGTGAAAATAATTGGAAATAAATAACAGAAAAAGTATTAATATCTGCCTAGAATAAATAACTTCTAAAAAACTAATTTTTCAAAGACCAACAATCAAAAAGAAACAAAATTGTTAAAGGAGATATAAAGGTAATTTTCAGAAGAGGAGATATAAATGACTTACCCTAAAAACATGAAAAGCTGCTCAACCTGAGAGTAAATGTCAAAGAAATTCAAATTACAAAAATATTATTTTTAACCCATCAGATTGCTAAAAATTACAAGAGTTTTGTAATATCAAGGGTTAGTGACTATACAGGAAAATGGGAATTCATACATTTTCTAATGACAGTTTAGATTGGTTTGGCTTTTTAAAGACAATTTGTGAATTTCAGTTAAAATTTTAAATGAGCTCAATTTTCTACAAAGCAATTCATTTCTTGGAATCTACTGCAGAGAAATACATGTAACACAAAAAAGCATGTGTCAAGGTTATTGCAACATTATGTTTAATAGGACAGTAACAGAAATTATCTAAATGTCTATAGGTAACTGTTAAACTATGATATATTCAGTTCATGGATTGCTATGCAATACTTAGAATGAACAGATCCCTCTGTTAACATGAAAAAATATTTTTGAAATTGTTGGACAGAAAAAAAGTCAGGGGCAAAACAGTATGTGTAGTATACCACTTATGTATAAAAATCCACAAAGCAAAACTCTAAAATTCTTTATGAAAATGGAAGAGGAGGAAAAAATGAGAGGAAATCAGAGTCAGTTGAGAGAGAGGAAGAGAATCTGGGGTAATGTCTGCTGAGGTGCTGGTTTTAATAGGGTTACTTGAGCTTTGTTCAACCAATGTACCTTCATCCCCTCTCTGAATTCCAAGTACCGTCTCTCACCTGTGCCAATCAAGAGCCCCTTCCTATCAAAGAGGAAAGGGGCCAGGTCCCTCCACCCCCAGAGCCCTGAAATATTAGCTTTCAGTGACTGCTCTTCTCTTCCTGAATGTGTACAGGTAGACCTCTAGTCAGCTTATCATAAAAACTCTGCACATAAAAGCCTGGAAGCTTATACAGAAAAATCTTGACAATATATATCTCTAGGTTGGGTCAAGGACCTAGAATAATTACAATGTTGTAGGAAGAACAGTTTTCCAACATGGAAAGTCTGACATTTCACTCTGATGCAAAACAAATACAATTGGAACTTAGGCTTTTGATGATGTTATCAACAATTTGTCAACACTACTGACACTTTCACAGGATAATTCTTTGTTATATAGGGCTATTTTGTAGAATGGTTAGCACATTGCTGGCTTATACTCACTTCATCCCAGTAATATCTTCTAAGTTGTAACAATAAAAATGTTTCTGGGGACTTCCCTGGCAGTCTAGTGGTTAAGACTTTGCCTTCCAATGCAGAGGGTGTGGGTTTGATCCCTTATTGGGGTAAGCCATGCAGTGCAGCCAAAACAAATTTTTTAATGAGAAAGATATTCTGTTAGAAGAATGAAAAGTAAAAAACTGGAAGAATATCTGATAAAGGATTCATTTTCAAAATATATAAGTCATTCTTAAAATTCAATAATAAAAAATGGTTCTGGGCATTATCTAATGTCCTTAGGTTGGGGAGCAAAATTACTCCCAATTGAAAAAGACTGCTGTTTTCTCAAATTTCCAAAGAGTCATGTTTTGCTCCCTTTAGAGAAATGTTCTTGGTGTTCTCCCCCATACAACTGGGGGAGTTACTAGACAGTACTGTCACTTACTTTGTACTTCTGTGTATTTTCCACATTTTCTACAGTGAACATGTATTACTACTTATAACTGGGGGAAAATTAAATGAGGTCAAGGACATGCCTCCATTCCTAAGAAGCACTTACACATTTAAACAACTCTTATGTGGATTCAGCCCTTTGAGTAGCTCATGACCTGGGTAAAACTGAGCGATGATTATTAGGAAGTCTCTAAACAGCCAACATTTCAGAAACTTCTACATAGTGAAAGGCAATTGCATGGCTTTTGTCAACTGAGTTTGAAAGCTATTTTGTTTTACAGTTTCAAAGCTTTGTATTGTAATGTACCCAACTAGAATAACTTTAGGTGGGAGTTCTTAAAAGGCAAGATGATTGTATTCTCATAGATCTAGAGCTTTCACTTTGTTTTCCTTTGTTGTTATTGTTTTTTTTTTAATTGGAGTATAGTTGCTTTACAATGTTGTATTAGTTTCTGCCGGACAGCAAAATGAATCAGATATATAGATAGATAGATAGATAGATAGATAGATAGATATAGATATATAGATATATAGATATATATATCTCCCCTCTTTTTAAAATATCCTTCCAGTGTAGATCATCATCGTACACTGAGTATAGAGTTCCCTGTGCTGTACAGTCAGTTCTCAGTTATCTATTTTATACATAGTAATGTATATATGTCATAAAAAGGAAGGAAATAGTGCTGTTTGCTGAGATGTAGATAGACCTAGACACTGTTGTACAGAGTGAATTCAGAAAAACAAATATCGTATAATATCGCTTATATGTGGCATCTAGAAAAATGGTACAGATGAACATTTTTTTCCTTTTTTTAACCTGTTAGTTATCTGAAGCATCTGAAGCCAGGTCAGTTGCACCCTCTAAGGGATTCTTCTACCATGATCTCTTGTTTCCCCCAGGTGGAATTCATTGGTATACAATTGAAGGCTGCACAGAAAGCCAAGACCAGTGTTTTCGGAGAATCCTGACATCTCATCAGATTTACTCTACTCACTGCTGCCATCGTCCTTTGTGCAATTTCTGAGCCAGGGGCCCATATCTAAACTGGTTCACTGATCAGTCAGTCTCAAAGCCTGAGCCAGTCATCCCAAGATGGCAACTACCATCAATCAGCCCTCTGCAACAGCCTCAGACCTGCAGGTTGTAGGAGTTATGGTCTGAAACCAAGGCTCTTAATGTGCCCAACATCCACCTCATCTCAGAAACATCCATTCCTACACCATTTTCTCCTCTCTCCTCTTTCTGTTTATTTCCCCTTTCAGTGATTTCAAAGCCAAAAAGCAAAACTGTGAGTGACTCTCTGAGTCAAATTATGCATGTGATATCTACTTTACTAATTTTCCTAAATATTTCCATACTCCAAAAAACAGTTACCAATGAGTTGTATCACAAGATACCAAGTGACTTGAAAGTGTTGGTTTGGTTTCCAAAGCAAACCGCCCTGCTCTTTCAGGTCAATTTATTGCATAGGGGAAACGGCTTTAACAAATACTGCAGGAAAAATAAGCGGGGTCAGCAAACCGGGATAAGAACTATGGACTCAAACGGCAAAGGTCTCAGGCAGGTGCAAGGGTTCGTACTTATTTTTCTCATCTGTGTTAAAATTTGTCAAAATTTTGGATTTCCGTACTTCAACCACACATTAGTGCTTTGGCTAATCTAATTTTGGCAGATTAAGCAATTGAACTGAAGCAGGGAAATGGGTTTCCCTGCACAAGAAATTTTAAAGGTTTATAAATATACTTTTAACTGCAATTTGGATTTTTTTAATGTGCCACATATTCAATTATTCTCATTCAATGCCCTACTTTTGCAATTTCAAGATTATTGTGTTTTAAATTTTAGTTATTTTTCTCTGTATTTCCAGGTGTTTGACAAATTTAAATGGTAAATAATAAGTCTCAATAAAACCTTCTTATTTTTTTTCCTCAGAACTTAGGGCAACATCTTATACACAGTGGGCCTTTAACAAATGCCTTTCTATAAACTTTGAAGTAAAAAAAGCATTAAAAAAAATAATCCCAAGGAAACTAGATATTTTCCTCTACACTCATTTTACCTATATTCCTTAGACCACATTTTTGAAACCACAAAAAAAATTTCTTCATCCTGAAATTTAAATCCATTTGTTATTATTCTATCACTCTATGAATCAGCTACATTGGTAAACAGTGGTTATTCTAAATCAGTGAACTTCATGGAGATTTTACTAAGTCTGTTAAGTCACTTCAGTCGTGTCTGACTCTGTGCGACCCCATAGACAGCAGGCCACCAGATTCCCCCGTCCCTGGGATTCTCCAGGCAAGAACACTGGAGTGGGTTGCCATTTCCTTCTCCAATACATGAAAGTGAAAAGTGAAAGTGAAGTCACTCAGTCGTGTCTGACTCTTAGCGACCACATGGACTGCAGCCTACCAGGCTCCTCCATCCATGGGATTTTCCAGGCAAGAGTACTGGAGTGGGGGTGCCATTGCCTTCTCCACATGGAGATTTTACTTTTTCTTTAGTGTAAGCAATGCTGTTTACCCAGTTTATAAGTAAACTGGGAGGCGGGGTGGGGGTAGGGAGGAGAATGACAAGATCAGATAATCAGTGACTAATTCCAGAGGACTTCCCAAGCTTAATTCACAACCCAAGTGATGGAATGAGAAAACACTAGATTGCTTACTTTTTGATACTGAGCTGTGTTTAATCCCTTGTCAGTTGCATCATTTGCAAATATTTTCTCCCATTCTGTGGGGTTTTTGTTTTATTTATGGTTTCCTTTGCTCTGCAAAAGCTTTTCAGTTTAATTAGGTTCCATTTGTTCATTTTTGTTTTTCTTTTTATTACTCTAAAAGAAGTAGATCCAAAAAGGTATTTCTGTGATTTATGTCAAAGAATGTTTTGCCTAAAAAAATAATAACTAGGAAGTAGGTGCAGGTGTTACTATTTTGTGTTACCAATTAGCCGATAACCTTGCCAAGTCTCTCTGGTCTCTCTTTACCTCATTCTCCTCATGTATAAGATGAATAGGACTGAATCACAAGATCTCTCAGATCCCTTCAAGTTCTAACATTATAGGCATACCTCAGAGATATTGTGGATTCAGTTCCAGACTGCCACTAAAACAAATATTGCAATATAGAGAGTCACATGAATGTTTTGATGTCCCAGTGCACATAAAAGTTATATTTACACTACACTGTGGTCCGTTAAGTGTACAATAACTTTATGTCTAAAAAAATACACTCCTTAATTAAATTCTTTATTGTCAAAAAATGCTAACCATCATCTGAGCCTTCAGCAAGTTGTAATCTTTTTAATAGTAAAGGATCTTGCCTCCATGCTGATAGCTGCTGGATGGTGGTTGCTATAGACTGGGGTGAGTGATAATGAGGTGACTGTGGCAATTTCCTAAAATAAGAAAACAATGGACTCTTCCTTTCACAAATGGTTTCTCTATAGGATGCAGTGCTGTTTGACAGAATTTTACCCAGTCTGAAGTCGATCCTCTCAAACTCTGCCACTGCTTTATCAATTAAGTTTATATAATATTCTAAATAATTTGGTGTCATTTCAATAGTCTTCACAGTATCTTCACCAGGAGTTGTTTCCATCCCAAGAAACTACTTTCTTTGCTCATTCATAAGAAGCAACTCTTCATTCCTTAAAGTTTTATCATGAGATTGCCACAATTCAAAAGAAACCACTTTCTTTGCTCATTCATAAGAAGCAACTCTTCATTCCTTAAAGTTTTATCATGAGATTGCCACAATTCAGTCATCTTCAGGCTCCACGTCTAATTCTAGTTCTCTTGCTATTGTCACCACATATGCCATTACTTCCTCCACTCACGTCTTCAACTTAACCCTCCAAGTCATCCATGAGGGCTGGAATCAACCTCTTTCCAAACTCTTATTGATGTTGATATTTTGACCTTTTCCCATGAATCATAAATGTTCTTAATGGCATCTAGAATGGTGAATTCTTTCCAGATTTTCAACTGACTTTTCCCAAATTCATCAGAGCAATCACTGTCTAAGCCAGCTATGGCCTTATGAAATATGTTTCTTAAATAAGAAGACTTGAAAGTTGAAATTACTCTTTGAACCATGGGCTACAGAATGGATGTTGTGTTAGCATGCAGAAAACAACATTAATCTCACTCTACCTCTCCATCAGAGCTCTTGGTTGACAAGGTGCACTGTCAATGAACAGTAATAAAAACTATTTTGAGAGGAACCTTTTTTTGAGCAGTAAGTCTCCATAGTAGGCTTAAAATATTAAGCTAACCATGTTGTAAACAGATATGCTGGCAGGTTTTGTTGTTCCATTCCTAGGGAACAGGTAGAATAGATTGAGCATAACTCTTAAGGGCCCTAGGGTTTCCAAAATGGTAAATTAGCATTAGCTTCAACTTCAAGTCACCAGCTACATTAGCCCCTAACAAGAGAGTCCGACTGTCCTTTGAAGCTTTGAAGCTAGGTATTGACTTCTCCTGTCTAGCTATGAAAGTCCTAGATGGTATCTTCTTTCAATATAAGGTTGTTTCATCTACACTGAAAATCTGTTTTGTTTGTAGTCACCTTTATTATCTTAGCTGCTGCTGCTGCTGCTAAGTCGCTTCAGTCGTGTCCAACTCTGTGCAACCCCATAGACGGCAGCCCACCAGGCTCCCCTGTCTCTGGGATTCTCCAGGCAAGAACACTGGAGTGGGTTGCCATTTCCTTCTCCAGTGCATGAAAAGTGAAAGTGAAAAGTGAAAGTGAAGTCGCTCAGTCGTGTCCGACTCTTTGCAACCCCATGGACTGCAGCCCACCAGGCTCCTCTATCCATGGGATTTTCCAGGCAAGAGTACTGGAGTGGGATGCCATCGCCTTCTCCAAATTATCTTAGCTAGATCTGGATAACTTGCTGCAGCTTCTACATCAGCACTTGCTGCTTCATCTTGCACTTCTATGTTATGGAAATGGCTTCTTAAGCCTCATAGACCAACCTCTGCCAGCTCCAAACTATCCTGCAGCTTCCTCACCTCTCTCATCCTTCATAGAATTAAGAGTTAGGGCCTTGCTCTGGATTAGACTTTGGCTTAAGGGAATATTATGGCTGATTTGCTCTTCTCTTCAGACCACTAAAACTTTTTCTATAGCAACATTAAGGTTATTTCACTTTCTTATCATTCATGTGTTCACTGGACTAGCACTTTTAATTTGCTTCAAGAAATTTGCATTCACAACATGTCTGTTTGATGCAAGAGACCTAGCTTTCAGCCTCTTGGCTTGTATTCCTCACTAAACTTACTCATCTCTAGCATTTGATCTAAAGTACAGACATGTGACTTCCCCTTCACTTGAACACTTAGAGGCCAGTCTAGAGTTTTGTTTTGTTTTTTAGTATTTTACTATTTTTTATTATTAGTCTATTTATTTGGCTGTGTCAGGTCTTAGTTGTGGTGTTCAGGCTTTTCTAGTTGTAGCACTTGAGGTTAGTTGCCCTGTGACATGTGGGATCTTAGTTCCCTGACCAGGAATTGAACCTGTGTTCCCTGCATTGAAAGGCTGATTCTTAACTACTGGACCACCAGGGAAGTCCCCATAGAGTTATTAACTGGCCTGATTTCAAGATCTTTGTGTCTAATGGAATACAGAGGCCTGAGGAGTTGGAGAGAGATGAGGGAATACTGATTCAATGGAGCAGTCAGAATATACACACCTATCAGTTAAGTTCACTCATCTTAAAGGGGTATGATTCATAGCACCTAAAATAATTACAACAGTAACATCAAAGATCACTGATCACAGATCACCAAAACAAATATAAAAGTGATGAAAACATTTGAAATATTGCAATAATTACCAAAATGTGACACAGAGACATAAAGTCAACAAATGCTGTTAAAAGGAATAAAGTAGCACCGATAGATGCTCAATGCAGTTGTTACAAATCTTCAACTTATAAAAAATGCAATACTCTGAACTACAATAAAGAAAAGCACAATAAAACAAGGCATACTTATACACAACTCAACATTAACTAACAACTCTTTGCTATTGTTTTCTTACGTTAAAAATAAGACTTGGTGCCAAATACAGACCATGAAATAGGCTCTGAATATATGACCAATTGGAGAAGGCAATGGCACCCCACTCCAGTACTCTTGCCTGGAAAATCCCATGGATGGAGGAGCCTGGTGGGCTGCAATCCACTGGGTCACTAAGAGTCAGACACGACTGAGTGACTTAGCAGCAGCAGCAGCAGCATATGACCAATACTCACTTGGCTTTGTATTTTCCATGAAATTGAAGGAGAAATGCAAACCATGACAGCACTGACCATCGTTGAAGCAGTTTAGCTGTATGTCAATTTGACCCCAAAATCACCATGGGAACAAAAAGAACTTCCCTATCCTTGAAACTCCAGTACTTTGGCCACCTCATGCGAAGAGCTGACTCATTGGAAAAGACTCTGATGCTGGGAGGGATTGGGGGCAGGAAGAGAAGGGGACGACAGAAGATGAGATGGCTGGATGGCATCACCGACTCGATGGACGTGAGTCTGAGTGAACTCCGGGAGTTGGTGATGGACAGGGAGGCCTGGCGTGCTGCAATTCATGGGGTCGCAAAGAGTCGGACACGACTGAGCCACTGATCTGATCTGATCTGATCTGATCCTTGAACTGGTACATTGAGTAATGACCTCAAAGAAGTCCATGTTCTAATCCCTGGAAACTATGAATATTTTAATTTATGGGGCAAAAGTGACTTTGCTCATATGCTCATAGATTTTGAAATAAGGAGATTATCTTGTATTAACTGGGTGGCCCCCAATATTGTAATCACGAGAGTCTTTGTTAAGAAGGAAGCAGGAAAGTCAGAGTCAGACAAGATGTGATGGTGGAAGCAGAGTCAGAGAGATTTGAAGATGCTTTGCTGCTGTCTTTGAAGACGGATGAGAGGGGAAACAAGCCAAGGGATGTGGGTGACCTCTAAAGCTGGAAAAGTCAAGGACATAGTGTCTTCTAGAGCCTCAGAAGAAATGCAGCCCTGTGGACACCTTTTAGACTTGTGACTTCCGAAATGGTAAAGTAACTTGTGTTCTTGTTAAAGCAGCCATGGGAAACACATTCGATCATGTGAGGAGTGCTGTGGCATTTCCCTTCTCCCGAGGTTGACACACCCAATACTTGGTTTGATTTCAAGAGCAGCATCTTGTGTCATATTGTCTTCCTTTCACTCTATCGATTTCTCAGTGATAACTTCCCTCGAAACACACAGATGGCCTAGAACCATGCAGTCGCCCCTTTTCATTTTACACCTCCCACTCAAGCCCCTATCCATTCAAGATTTCTTCAGCTAACAAATTTACTTTTTTCCTATCACCCATACCTAAAAACAAAGTGATACCAGATTAGCCTGCTTTTAATCTATTTATAAGACACTAGACTGAAGTGCTAATAAATCTATAGACTTCCCTTGATCCTCTGAATCCCAGGATGGCTTCCTTGTTGATCATATTTTCTTTCTGCAGCTGAAATAGAAACCTCAGGGGTTAATGCCTCTTAATTCATTTAAACGAAAACTCTGCATTAGATAAATTGGGGACATCTGGAGGACGTGGCAGAGAAGAGATGGAACATGATTATATTAGCAAAGGAGGGATGATAACACTGCTGGCCCTCAGTTACAAGGTCTTCTGAAGTTCTAGAGAGCACACATTTTATTATTTTATTTACTCATTATTAAAAGCACAACTTTTATAATCAATATGGCCATTGCTGTTTTCCCCACTCTACAGATGAGGAGTCTGAGACCCCCACATAGCTAACAGGTGGCAGAGGGGGGACCTTCCTGTGATGTCCACATGACCTTCACCCCTCCACAAATGCCAGCCCTGGGGAGAAGCACATAGATGGACAGTAAATTGAGCCTCTGGGAGAATATGACCCTGACTCCTTAGCATATGCTGCAGGCCTCTGAGGAGAAGGAAATGGCAACCCACTCCAGTATTCTTGCCAAGAGAATTCCATGGACAGAGAAGCCTGGTGGGCTGGTGTCCATGGGTTCCACAGAATCGGACATAACTGAAGCGACTTAGCATGCATGCATGCATAGGAGAAGGAAATGGCAACCCACTCCAGTATTCTTCCCTGGAGAATCCCAGGGACAGAGGAGCCTGGTGGGCTGCCGTCTATGGAGCTGCACAGAGTTGGACATGACTGAAGTGACTTAGCAGCAGCAGTAGCAACAGTGGGTGTCTGAGAAATGTGACTTAATGTCTTTGAAGTACAGAAGCAAAGACAGACATCAACATCAATGGTATGGTTGATGATCAAACTCTGAGCTCCATAAGCAACTCTGAGTCTGACTAGGACTTTGGATAGGAAGAAATATTCAGTTATATGATGGAGCAAAATCTGAAGTGCTGAATATTATAAGCTACATAAACAGGGAGCTCTCTCTAAAATTTTTATTTTCTGCACTGAAGAACTTCATGTGCTAATATATTTATGGCTAAAACTCTAGGCTGATGTATTAGTACAATGTCAGAGACATGGTAAAATACTTGGGGTCTTTACAGCTCTGACTGTCTACAGTAGCTCACATGCTCTCTCCCAGTGGCAGACCCATATGGCTGCAAATTCTACAAGTAAAGGCATTAGAGGTAGCTGACCTGGTGGACACATTTCTCCTATTTGCATATTTCCTTGATCTTTGCATCTCACCACCAGGAAGTAATTCTTCAAACTTTTCTGGCTGAACCTCAAATCCTAATGCTTCAAATAGCAGAACAAATACAGAAAGGCAGGTCCATAATCTGTCCTTTCCATACTTCTTGGTGTGAGTATATTCTATGCCTTATCATCCCCACACTTACTGAATATAGTTGTTAGAGTTGCCATCAGAAATGATTGTGTAGAGTGGATCTCCCAGCAGTATTGTAACTATGCATTTTGGTGCCAGGGCAAGCATAAAACATGCCCTCAAATTCACTTTGCAATACATATCTTGGCTTACATATGGGTGTTACTGATAATACTTGCTATCTGATAGTTCATGTTTTAGCTAATTATTCCTGCTGCTTTTGCTGCTGCTGCTAAGTCGCTTCAGTCATGTCCAACTCTGTGCAACCCCATAGACGGCAGCCCACCAGGCTCCCCCGTCCCTGGGATTCTCCAGGCAAGGACACTGGAGTGGGTTGCCATTTCCTTCTCCAATGCATGAAAGTAAAAAGTGAAAAGTGAAAGTGAAGTCGCTCTCCCAGCAACCCCATGGACTGCAACCCACCAGGCTCCTCCATCCATGGGATTCTCCAGGCAAGAGTACTGGAGTGGGGTGCCATTGCCTTCTCTGCTAACTAGGTGTTAAACTTAGTGACACTACATGCCTGTGTTGTTGAATTAATTGCACAATTATTTAAAAATTAACACACTAAAATTCAGAGCCTTAGGACAAAAGTGTAATGCCAGGTCAAGTTACAGATCTAGTTACAGACAAGGAAGAAAGAGAAAAAAGATGTAGTCAATAAGGGTAGAAATTTGAAGCACATAGAATTCATTAATCTGATAAATATTTATTGAGCAATTCCTAACATGTCAGGTACAATGCAAGTCATAAAGATCCAAGAGAGAATAATTTTGATGTTCATGCAGTTGCTCCTGGTGCAAGTGAAGAGACCACAAAAATTGGCATTTGTAATATAGTAAGTCTGTAATATTAATAAATACAGGCTGATATGTAGGGTTCCAAAGAAAGGTACCTACTCCAACGTTGGTCACAAAAGACTCTCAAAGGAGGTATGACTAAGCTAAAATCTGAAAGATAGGAATCAGTCAGAAAAGCTGGGAGGCTGGAGGGAAAACATTCTCTGAAGGTTAATTTTATGTGTCAACTTGTCTAGGCCACAGTATCCAGATCTGGTCAATTATAATTCTAGGTGTTTCTGTGAAGGTATTTTTTTAGGTGGAACTAATATTTAAATCAGTAGACTTTGCATAAAACAGATTAACCTGCATAATACAGAAGGTAGTTGAAGGCTTTATTATAAAAAGATGGACTTCCCCCATGGAAGAAGAAATTCTGCCAGAAGGTGGCCTCCAATTCGAATTGTAACTGTCCCCTGGGTTTCCAACCTGCCAGATTTTGGACTTGCCTGTTCCCATAACTGCATGAGTTAACCACTTCAAAATAAATCTCTCTCCATATACATCGTATTGGTTCTCTTTCCCTAGAGAACTAATTGATACAGATTCTAAATACAGGGATTAACATGTGCCAGGACCTTTGAGGCATAAGCAGAGCTCAGGAGGCCTGGTGCCAGATTGAGAGATCGAGATTCATGCTGCTTCCCAGCTACGAGATAAATAAGATAGGGGATCAAACACACAGCATGCTATTATATAATTATCAATACTGTATTATATACTTGGATGTTTTTAAGAGAGTAGATCTTAAATGTTATCACCACCTACGTGAAAAAAAAAATTGTAAATATGTGAAAGGAAGAAGATGTTAACAAACCTTATTATGGTGATCATTTGCCTTATATCAGTTCAGTTCAGTTTAGTTGCTCAGTCGTGTCCGACTCTTTGTGACCCCATGAATCACAGCATGCCAGGCCTCCCCATCCATCACCAACTCCCGGAGTTCACCCAAACTCATGTCCATCGAGTCGGTGATGCTATCCAGCCATCTCATCCTCCATCGTCCCCTTCTCCTCCTGCCCCAATCCCTCCCAGCATCAGTCTTTTCCAATGAGTCAATTCTTCGCATGAGGTAGCCAAAGTATTGGAGTTTCAGCTTCAGCATCAGTCCTTCCAAAGAACTCCCAGGACTGATCTCCTTTAGAATGGACTGATTGGATCTCCTTGCAGTCCAAGGTATTCTCAAGAGTCTTCTCCAACACCACAGTTCAAAAGCATCAATTCTTCGGCACTCAGCTTTCTTCACAGTCCAACTCTCACATCCATACATGACCACTGGAAAAACCATGGCCTTGACTAGATGGACCTTTGTTGGCAAAGTAATGTCTCTGCCTTTTAATATGCTATCTAGGTTGGTCATAACTTTCCTTCCAAGGTGTAAGCGTCTTTTAATTTCATGGCTGCAATCACCATCTGCAGTGATTTTGGAGCCCCCCAAAATAAAGTCTGACACTATATACATGTATCTAATCAGCACACTGTCCACCTTCAGCTCACAGATGTTGTAAGTCAACAGTATCTCAGTAAAGCTGGGGTGGAGGGGGAAGACCCATGCTGAGCTGAAAAAGCAGCAGGGCCAGCCATGGCAGGGTCTTGGAGTGTGCCAGGAGTTTGCCTCTCCTCTAATAACAAGGGACTGTGTCAGCCTACTGGGTTTTGTCTGGCTAGCACTTCTCCACCCTTTTTTGGGAACTGGGCCTCAGCCCCACACTGCAACCAAAGAGCTTCCACAGAAAATACCTGTGTTTTACTCTACCCCCTGAACACTGTTACTGTTTCTGGATTAGGTATAGGACCCAAACAGGCCAATGGGAGTTCTGGCTTGAAATTTTTAAACTAAATGAAAGGGAGCGTCACTATTTGTACAATGGGATGGAAAACCTGTAACTTGTTAACAGAGGTGTTTCCTGTTTGTGAAAGACACCAGGGTGCAAGGAGAGAGAATGAAATTGATAACAGAAATATCACCGTGAGATGGGGAGGAGAGAGTATTTGAATTCCCCCATCCCCTCTGTTCTTGAAGTCCAGCTGCATCCCAGCTCATCCCACACTTTAGTGACAACAGTTTCTTAGGTCCTTATGCCCTAGGATTTCTTTTTTACTGAGCAACCTGAGGATCTGACACTTGAGATAAAGGGTCCAGATGAACACAGATTCTCCCAAAAACTGTAAAGAAGACAGCAGATGAACAACTGTACATTTTAGGAAGGGCACAGCAGCTTCAGTTTGAAAAATAATTGGAACTGGCGACAAGCAGAACATTTAGGCTTTTGCAGAAAGCCAGGTGAGAGGTATTGGTGGCCTATGCTGTGAAAGAGGCAGTGGGCATCTAAAAATGAGAAATTTTTCCTGCCCTTCTATATGCAGGAACCCTTTTAGGTACCATAGATACAGCAGTGAATAGTGTCTGACTTTTTGTGTCCCTATGGACTGTAGCCTGCCAGGCCCTTCTATCCATGAAATTCTTCAGGCAAGTATACTGGAGTGGGTAGCCATTCCCTTCTCAAAGCGGTCTTCCCAATCCAGGGATTGAATTCAGGTCTCCCACACTGCAAGCAGACTCTATCATCTGAGCCACCAGGGAAGTCCAGAGGGATGATGCAGGCTCTATTTTAGATAGGATGGGTGGAGAAAGGCATCTCCAAGCAGAGATCTAAAGCAGATAGAGCAGTAAGTCATCTACAGTGTGGAAGGTGGACATTGCAGGCAGCAGAGATCTCAGTGTTCTCTGCTGGACACATTAAGTTTGAGATGCTGTTTGGATGCCCACATAGAGACTGCTGGTATGAGATTCAATATACAAATATCTGAACCTCAGCAGAGAGGTCTAACAGATAGATTCTGGATTTGTCAGCAGATATATGCTACTGAATGCCTTTGAACTCAAAGAACACCTAAGGTAGGAGTGCAGGACTGAACCCTGGGCTCTGAAGAGTTTAGAGGTAGAGTTAAAGAGAAGGAGTATTCTGGTTTCTGCATTAGAGAGATCAATAGACAGAGGCTGAAAGAGATGTTACATGAACCCTTTCTTAGAATCTGCCACAGTGATTGAGATGGTTTGTAGACAGGAGTAGGATCAAGGAGTACAGTCCAGCTTATTGAATTTTCATACCTATGGCATTAGCCATCTGGGTATATGGGCTTGATGCTCAAGAAAGAAATCTGAGCTGAGATGGATATGAGCATCTAGCACACAGGTCAAAAAAATTAGGTCAGTAGGAAGAGAAAAGAGATGAAACCAATGCAGGACTTTTAGAAAGACATACATTAATTGGGTGGGGAGGGGTGCATAAAATGAGGAAAAATCTGTAAAGGCTTTAGGGAAAGTTCAGGTTATCGGGGGAAAGGAACATACATTGGGACTTACCACGTGAAAAGTGCTAACCCTGACGTACAGTTGAATAGGATCTGTGTCAGGAGAAGAAAAGAGGCTTTGGGGCTTTAAAAAAAAATGATCAAGGCTGGAACTTTATTTCCATGTTTGGTAACTGTGGGACCCTGAACCAGTTGTTCAACTTTCTGAACTTTAATATTCTTATTTGTAAAACAAGGTCAATAACATCTACTTCACTGGATCTCACAGAGTATCTGCCACATGATTAGTGCTCACCACTGATTCTCTTCTTCCTCCCTGCTCTAAAGTTTCCATCAGGAAGGCAGGGCATGGTAAGATAAATAACAATTCTGAAAATGGGGATGTCAGAGGCAGGTGAGGCTATGGTAAGTAGAAGAGGGTATACAGTAAGAAGAGGCTACAGTGAAAAACTGCAATTTGTATGGACCTTCTTCGACAAGAGCGGGGCTCAGATCTGGGGCTCTCAAACCATTAGGGCCATTAGATCACCCAGAGCAGCTTGTCACAAAGCAAGTTCTTAAGACCTGCCTCCAGGTAGTCTTTAGGTTAGAAGTGGGACCACATGATTCTTCTACAAGCAGTGCTCAGACTCATATGGAGGAGACACTAATTTGGATAAATGGAGGAGGATTTATGTACAGAGCATTCTAGGGGTAGGTTGTAGGGATATGCATGGGTTCACAATCTGTTTAAGTAGAGGGGTCACATGAAAAATCATAGCATGTAAAGGAGAAAACTGAGAAATGAATTCTGGAATTGTGGGCAAGATCAAGAAGTGAGTATACACACAGCCTTAATTTTAAAGCTCTTCCTTTAATTTCAAGACTAATAAGGGTCACAGAAGAAGACAAAGCCATGGAAAAAGAGTTGCAGACAGATCTATGAAAGGGAGTGTAGAAGACAAACAACTCCAGAGAAGGGGAGCAGAGGAGTGGCCTGGGAAAATACACCACTCCCAAACAGCCACCCATACTGAGCAAAGACTTGTTAACCAAAATTTGAGAAATAGAAACATGACTGAAATTAAAGATGCTTATTCAGGGTTTGTTAGGACTGCAGCCCAAGAGACACAGATTTAAGACACATGATTCAAGTTTGAATCATGTTCCACCAAACTACAAAATGCAGGAGGTTTATAAAGGCAAAAACTGCAAGGTTACAGTTAGTTAGAAGAGTGGCTTATTAAGAATCATAATTGGAATGGGCAAGAAGCAAGGGTGCTTATTAAGTATGGATTGGTTGGGGTCCGAAATGGTTGCATAATCAGTTATAAGGGGAAAAACCTTGAGACTCAAGGTTGCAATTAGCAGATGTTTTTAAAATGGCTGGTGTCCTTGGCATAGGTACAGTTTACAGCAAGTTCAAGTTCTCAGGGGTGAACTTGGGAATGTCTGAGAGCAGATTCTAAATGGTCACCCCACTCCATTTTTATATGCCTGAGTTATGATGACTCCATTATAATCTCAATTTGTCATCAGACTTAATGTCACACCCCTCACTTCCAACATACGGGAAAGGCAGGATTGGTTTATAATTCCTGAGATTCTCACAAGCATCAGCTTCCTATGGTTCTCAGTTGGGTGTGGGGGAGAAAGAGGAATAAATTACTTGGACGGGAAGTAAATAAATAAAAACCTCCATTCCTTTCTTTTCACTCATCTGTAACTGAAATTTAGCTTTTCCTTCCATAATAAATAAAAGCTGCATTTGGCAACAGTATTAGAAGTACCTGTGACTTTATCAAAAAAGTAGCCAATATCTTTATATCATTTATATCACAGAAAATTTTCATTGGGTGGACATGTCCAAACATTCATCAACACATTGAAATTATAGCAGTCATTATATGCAACATAAATCTCATTTAATACATTGATAAAAAGCACATGTATTATCATATATTGAGTTTTTAATCTTTCAATATGCCTCTGTAATCTTATATATGCTACTGGATTGGCCAAAAGTTTGTTCTGGTTTTTCCATTTGTATCCAGAAAAAATACAAATGAACTTTTTGGCCAACCCAACATTTTAGCCTTTGGAAACATTATTCTGAAATGGGGTCTGTTTGTATTACCTATTGCTGTGGAACAAATCACCACCCAACTGTGGCTTAAAACAACAATCAATCATTTTATTGTTATCTCTCATGGTTCTGGGGCTGACTGACCTCCCCTAGGCCAGTCTCCAGCAGCAGCAGCAGCAGCAGCAAGCCAGTCTCCCTCAGGGGTTCTCATAGAACTACAGTCAGGAAACTCCAGGAGATGGTGAGGGACAGAGAGGCCTGGCACACTGCAGTCCACGGGGTCACAAAGAATTGGGCACAACTTGGCGACTGAAAAATAACAACAAAGTGGCTGGGGCTGGAACCATCTGTTTACAAGTCTTGCTCCCAGTCTGGGAAGACCTGAACCACCAGGGCCAAGAACAGGTGGGCTCACTCAGCATCTCCATCTCTACCAGTGCTGTGTATTGGTTAGGCATGATTTCAAATCCACTTGTTTATGACAAAGACCAAAAAGAGTTGTTTTTATTTTTTTGTGTGTGGATTTTTTAAAATATAAATTTATTTAATTGGAGGCTAATTACTTTACAATATTGTATTGGTTTTGCCATACATCAACATGAATCCGCCTCAGGTGTACAGGTGTTCCCCATTGTGAACCTCCCTCCAACCTCCCTCCCCGTATCATCCCTCTGGGTCATCCCAGTGCACAAGCCCCAAGCATCCTGTATCATGCATCGAACCTGGACTGGCAATTCGTTTCATATATGATATTATACATGTTTCAATGCCATTCTCCCAAATCATCCCACCCTCTCCCTCTCCCACAGAGTCCAAAAGAGTGTTCTATACATCTGTGTCTTAAAAAGAGTTGTTTTTAGAAGTTGTGTAAGGATGTCACCATCACATCAGTTATCTTTGATGAGCACAGCTGCTGATGGGTCCTGCTGGGGGTTATCAATCAGAGCACACGGAGAAGCAGGGGGATCATGGCAAGTAAGCATTTAGACTGTGAACACCGAGAGTTTGTGAGGAATATCCTAGAGTTTCGATCTGGCAAAAAAGCTACAAACTTTTAGTTGATGACCTAGCTCCTTGCTCTTTCCATGGCCAGGGTGCTCTGGGTCACCAGTGCCGTTAAACTGTACAGCAGCCTTAGGAAAAGAAGGGACATCTTTTTCCATCTTGAGCACTTGTTCACAGAAGCACAAGGCAGGCAAAGGTCCCTGGAGGGATTACCCTGGGAGCAGCCTAGACTGTCTCGAATCTGAAAGTCAGCTCCCACTGGTTAAGCTGTCTCTCCTGAGAAACAAAATTTGTATGAAGGTACATCTCAACTTAATTTGGACTGTATGTGTACCTTCTCCCCTTGTCCAGAACAATAGTGTGATTAATCTGTCATTGGCTTGGAGTATGTTATTTCTTAATGGGCTCATTAAGAGACATTACCCTATATGCTAGCAGCTTGTGAAATTCCTGCAACAAACCTGTGTTAAATAAACTACTGACAAAGAGAATATCAGTCTCAAAGTATAATCTACGGAGAAGGCAATGGCAACCCACTCCAGTACTCTTGCCTGGAAAAATCTCATGGACGGAGGAGCCTGGTAGGCTGTAGTCCATGGGATCTCGAAGAGTGGGACACAATTGAGTGACTTGACTTTCACTTTTCACTTTCCTGTTTTGGAGAAGGAAATGGCAACCCACTCCAGTGTTCTTGCCTGGAGAACCCCAGGGATGGGGGAGCCTGGTGGGCTGCCATCTATGGGGTCGTACAGAGTCTGACACGACTGAAGCGACTGAGCAGCAGCAGCATAATCTACCATTCCCAAGACAAAACAATGAGTCTTTCCACATGGTCTCTCTTAATATGGCAGCTTCAAGGTAGCCTGATTCCTCACACGTCCGCTTGGAAACCCAAGACAGAGGTAGCCAGCAGAAAGTTGTAACACCTTTTGTTACTTAACTTCAAAAGTCACAAGAGTCACTTCTATTGTCCTCTATTAGTTGAGGCAGTCATGAAGATCCACCCAGGTTTATGGGAGGAGCACATAGGCTCTGCTTCCTGATGGGGAAGAACTAAGCCTCTGGAAAAAGAGATCTGAAATATGGTTGAGGCCATTTTTGCTAAATACTATCTACCACAGGACTTATACATTTCACCAGACTGTCAAAGAGGCCCATCGCATTAAAAAAAATTAAGAACCCCCTTCTAGAACCTCATTGCAGCAGAATCCACATTACATAATTCATACTAAAATACTAATCATTTTGACTGAATCATGCCTGATAATTGTATTCACCCCGTTCTCTAGTTCAACTGTTGATCTTGTGTTTTGATGCTGTTTCTTTGAAAATACGCTTTCCAGTGAGCCACACCTCCGAATCTCACACACACACTCACATGCGTGTGCACACACACAGTCCTAGATTTCATTTTTCTGGCATTAATTTTCCATCAGATCCAAAGTGAGCCTCTTTGAAACTCACCAGTGAATTCTATTTTAAACCTTTCTTAATTATATGTGCCTAAACAACTGACCCTCTCTGCTTAGAACGATGTTAACAAACCATTCCGCTTTCAACTCTCAGGCCTGTGGGAAGCCCCGAGTCAGCCAGGCCGCCAGCTCACCTGTAGCCTCCATGCCGCGCTTCCCTGAGTATCTCTGCCATCTGGTGGCTAATAGTGGTAACTGCACTCTGAAGTCACTCCTTGTGGACTACCCGAAGTGTCTTGCCTGTATCCATTAAGCCAGGTTGCTCTATTTATTATCTTTTTGGGTCCCAGTATCCTGCACCAAGTGATGCAAGGCAAAATCACTGAGTTATCAAAATGTATGCCAACTGGTCTTTATGTCAAATTAACTAACCATAATCTATAACTGTGCCTGTGGAGGTGGATTGAAACCTGACAGAAGGGGAAAGGGTATAAAACATAGGGAGAAAAAAAAGAGGGAGAGTAATTCTTGGGAGGTAGTGAATTCAACTGACCCACTGGGTTATATAATTCTGAAGTTCAAAACTCAAGTGAGAATCCTATATGTATCGCTGAGGACCACAACCAGGTTCTATCCTAGCTTCACAACTGACCAACTTGCATAGCTATAGGCAAGTGATTTGACTTCTCTAATCCATGGTGCCCTCATAAACAATGTCATGATTATAATATCTGCCCTGTACAATTGTTCTGAAAGACAGTAAAATACTTCATGCAAAACACCCAGTCTAGTGGCTAGCAGGCAGGAAGTGCCCAGCCATTGGCTGCTTTAATTAATGCTAGAATCCTTTCTTAAGACTACACAAACTCTTATTATACCCATGTAATGAGTGCTAGAAATTTAGAGGAAGTTTAGACAGGCAGGAGAACCTAAGGGAGAAGTTGGGATTGGGATTTTTATTTATGAAGAAGCCATTTATAATCTTTTTTTAAAGGCTTTCCCCTGGAGAATGGTAACAGCTCACTCACTGTCCCACCTCATGTCCACTAAAGGGGGAATCCAAGGAAATTAGGCCAAATGGTTTGTCAGTAACTATGCTTAAACCAGAAATACCTCAAAGATATTTATGGATTCTCTTTATGCTTTTAATAAAACAATTGTATCTCTCCTTAAGCAGAATGAAGTCCCAGATATGGATTGAGATTCCCCCCACTCTGTCCTTGAAGATCAATATTGAATGACTATAATGTGACAACTGTTCACTTCCTTCTTCTCCCAATATACTGATTCAACCCACGTATGAACCAGACCTGAGAAATGTCCTCTTCCACCACTGGATCATCTGGAAGCTGCCGTGACACCACATGCATAAACTGAAGAAGAGATTCTATGCCACCAAGGTGACATACCCTCGAGACCTGCTTGGGCCTGATCCTCATGAGCAATTTTCATCATGCAGTGGATTGTGATAGCACCTTATGATTCGTTGGTAATGATATCACCCAGCCCATGGTGAGCAAATTCATTCTTATAGTCACTTGGCATCCTATGGTCAGATTGCCTCATCTCTCCAATATCACAGTAGCCCTCGAGGAGCTTGTTTTACGATGGTCAGTGGTTATCTGCCACAGAAGGCATAATGATGTCCAGAATGTATAGGTCTGTCCTATGGTTCTCCTATCAGAGCTTGTCAGAGACTAAACAGTATCCTATAGTATCCATGGGTACATCTAACACCATTGGTCTGCTGGATCATTTAGCACAACTGCAATGCAACCCTAATCTGTGATAAAGTCCTTTCTTGCTATGGTCTCCACTCAAAACTGGCTATGTTCAAAATATAAAGAGGCCCCACAAGCACTGAACCTCTTTCTTAGTGATTGAGGGCATAATGTGCTATAATTTGGTTTTCTCCTTAAAGGGATATCCCAACATACCCCCAGACTACTGCACCCCTAATAACTTCACCAATACAGCAGGCCCCTGAATCATTTTCAATTTATCTTTCATCCTTTGGACCAGATATGTCTAAAGCATCCATAATATTTGCTATTTGCTGTTCACCAGCTCCAATTAACATTATATTAATGATATAATGGACCAGTGCATTATGCTAAAAATATCAAGGTGATTAAGGTTTATGAAGATTATTTTGTGTCACAGATCAGGAGAGTGAATATAGCCTTGGTCTAAGTCAATGAATGTGTATCACTGTTTTTTCCACATTGTGAAAATGTGGAAAATGTGGAAGGTGATTGAAAGAATTGAAAGAAAATGCATTCCTCAGACCAATAGCCATAAACCGAGTGGCAGATCTGTAATAAAGATGCCATACACAGTACAGCAGCTATAATTGGAGGGACCTTTGTTTAACTCTATATAGTCCATATTTATTGCAACAATCCATCTGGTTTTTGCAGGGGTCTGCAGTTGAGTTGAAAAGGAATACAATTGGGAACCTTTATAATTCTGAGCTCAGACCCTGTATCTACATGGACAGGACTCATATACAAATTCTCTCAGTATATACTTATATTTGGGGAAGAACTGAAGGTATGTGTATTGTATATACTTGCTGTAAAGCTACCTCCAGGCACCACTCCCCTCCCCCTTGAAGTAATGGGCTTCGGGTCTGGGAACCATTCAAATACAAAAACTGGGAGAGAGATTATAGTGAAGCAGTAACATCAGTCTTTTGCTCACCAATTCTTAATCTCTTTCTAGTTATACAAGTCAAGCACCTCCTCGGTTGGCAACCCACTGTCTCTGCCCTAAAAACAGAGCACAGTATATCAACCATCACCACAGATCCCTGCAGGTCAGGGTGCTCTGCCTGATACCCACCCTTGCTGTTGATAATTATATATATTTTGCATCTGATGCTAACGTGCTGCCACTGGCCTCTGTTACCCTGAAATCTTACTGTTCCCATTGACTCTAGGTAGATTAATTTTGCAAAAGCACCTACAATTGTTAACCCCTGCCTACCAGGATGCCACCTCTGAGCTTCCAGTGATTTTGGTACCCCTTAGTCAGTTCAGTTGCTCAGTCTTGTCTGACTCTTTGCGACCCCATGGACTGCAGGACTCCCTGTCCATCACCAACTCCCGGAGCTTGCTCAAATTCATGTCCATTGAGTCAGTGATGCCATCCAACCATCTCATCCTCTGTCGTCCCCTTCTCCTCCTGCCTTCAATCTTTCCCAACATCAGGGTCTTTTCCAGTGAGTCAGTTCTTTGCATCAGGTGGCCAAAGCATCAGCCCTTCCAATGAATATTCAGGACTGATCTCCTTTAGGATGGACTGGTTGGATGTCCTTGCAGTCCAAGGGACTCTCAAGAATCTTCTCCAACACTACAGTTCAAAAGCATCAATTCTTTGGTGCTCAGCTTTCTTTATAGTCCAACTCTCACATCCATACATGACCACTGGAAAAACCATAGCTTTGATTAGACGGACCTTTGTTGGTAAAGTAATGTCTCTGCTTTTTAATATGCTGTCTAGGTTGGTCATAGCTTTTCTTCCAATGAGCAAGTGTCTTTTAATTTCATGGCTGCAGTCACCATCTGCAGTGATTTTGGAGCCCAAGAAAATAAAGTCTGTCACTGTTTCCATTGTTTCCCCATCTATTTGCCGTGAAGTGATGGGACCAGATGCCATGATCTTAGTTTTTTGAATGTTGAGTCTTAAGCCAACTTTTTCACTCTCCTCTTTCACTTTCATCAAGAGGCTTTTTAGCTCCTCTTCACTTTCTGCCATAAGGGTGGTGTCATCTGTGTATATGAGGTTATTTATATATCTCCTGGCAATCTTGATTCCAGATTGTGGAATTCCAGGCTGTGCTTCATCCAGCCCCTTACTAGTACATTCATTATCACTTTTATAAAAGCAGTACTTTTCTGGGCCCTCTTTGAGGATCTAATCAGCAGGTGGCTTCTCTGGTCTTATGTAACAAGTCCATCCTGCAAGCCCATCTCTCTGACCCAATTCCTTCCTCCATATGTGCCCACATCAATTCTAGCATCTCCCCCTTATTTGCTGAAGGTCACTGTCATGTTCAATCTTCCCTTCCCAGAGCATATTGGGACCAGTTGCACATTTCTTTGCCAGGACATTTAATCCCAAGTTATGGAGAGTGCTCCAGTGTCATTTCATTCTCCCCCATCTAGCTTTATATTCTGTTCCTCCACCACTTCACCCATCCTGATACTGTTAAAATCCATTCCTACACATGCTCCTCTGGTTCTATACAGTACATGCTAGCCACTCTCCACAATTATTTGGGTGAATACCTATTTCTACCACAATAAGTTTTAAACCTTCTCTCTTGGGGTTCTGCTGAAACCTAACCCTAATTATTGGCCTGAATGAGGATGTGAGTGTCAGAGCTTGAGAACAAATATCATCCTGCAACACAGCCACTTAAGGGGAAGTCTCTGCATGGTCTCCAGGCAAGAGAAGACGGTTGCTTCTGCCAGCCCAGTGGGTTCAGAGGAAGACAGGGAGGGATTTAAGGTTCTTAGACACATTCTTGCAAATGTCTTTATCCTGGAGCCCAGACTTTAGCACACGAGAGTGGTGGAGGCTGTGCACAAGTGTTCTTTGCAGTCCTGCCACCTTATTTAAATCTTGGGCCTAACTTTTAGTGCAGGCTGCCCTACAGCTGCAAGAGACAAGACTCTTTATATGCTGCCAAGCAAGACTTTTGGCTCTTACAGCTTCCCTTGACAGTTGGCTGACCTGGATTTGTTATTTCCCTTCAAAGATTCTGAGGCAGACATCCAGCCAACTCCATCATCTTTATAATAGCTACTGCCCATACCACTCAGGTGCTGAGCTTCTGAACTACTCAGTGACACCCCATTCATTTATACCTCACCCAACCACCACACTGAGAGCCTTAGCAACTGTGATGCTACCGCACGCAAAGGACAACATCACCCACTAACCACTAGCCAACCACCAGGAAGACATTTCCAGGGTCTGTTTTCTAGGGCTATTTCTGGTACAAATATCTTAGTTCAGATTCTCCCTAAAGAACAACTTGAGACTAGGACTTGAGTGCAGGTCGTTCATTTGTGAAATGAGCCTAAAAACCAGGAGGAGAGGAGAGGGAAACGTATTAATAATAAATCAAGACAGAAAAGCCAACATAAGTGTTCACTGTCAATGATGGTCCTATCTTGATTCTTTGGGTACCTCCTGAAAGGAGAACTTTCCACCTGAAGGGTGGAAGGCTGTAGCATTTATTCACTGGTTCCCATCCCCCATCAGCTGAGGACTGATCCTGGGGCCACTAACTCTCCTCACTTCCAGGCTGCACTTGGGTGAGGGGTGCTTTACCTCTTAGTATTAACTAAATTAATAATCTACAGAAAAGTATAACCTCATGGATTCTGAGTCTTGTAGACATAAATTATTTCTTTACCCCAAAAGACCCTCATAATCATAAGCTAATAAAAAATATTCATAAAATTTTGGGGTTTTCATACAATTTACTCATGTTAATGGTGATGGACAGGGAGGCCTGGTGTGCTGCGGTTCATGGGGTCGCAGAGTTGGACACGACTGAGCAACTGAACTGAACTGAACTCATGTTAATACTACCTGTTGACTGCACAGATTCAATGAAATAGGCCATTTTAAAGCTCCGTATCAGTTCTCTTCATAAGACTAGAAAGCCCTAAAATAAAAGGCAATAGAAATTTTCAGTGAGTTTTTAGCAAGGTTAAATACAGGTACCAATTTAACTAAGATTTCAATAGGTCTATTATATCTTAACCTTATTGTCTAAAATGTTAATTATCTTGGCACTAAACTGTAGATTTCATAGTTGCTTCTGTACAAATTTCATGGTTATTAAATGATATGGTAAAAATCCAACGTAAGCATACAATAGTCATTATAAATAGTCCCTTCAACATCAAACATATACATACACACTTTCATTTAATAATATATTTGTTAAGACTTGACAGCTAGAGAACAATCATAAGAAACAAATTTAAGACTAATGAGGAATATGCAAAAATATTCAGAGAAGTAAGAGCTGAAGAATTTATATACCTGCACGACTATGTAAGTCTCTTGGCCAAAAAACAAAGCTACCATATGCCTGCCTCTTGAGAGATATGAAAGACAGTAAGTATTGAATGGGTCAGACTGTCATTGAGAAAACATGCAAAAAAATGACTGGCTAGAAGGTCACTTTAGACAAAAGCAGATAAACAGCACAATGTGGGGAAGTCCTTCTGAGGAGAGAAGTGCTGTGAGCCCTCCTAAAAAAGAGAGGAAGCTCCTCACAGCACCTATCACAAGATGCAGGGGACAAGAAAGTCATCAAGTGCGGGGCCAAAGAAGGAGCAAAGATGGACCATAAACTGGATTTGGAATCAGAAACATGTGGTGGAGGGGAGGGGCGAACTGTTCATCCCCAAAAGACGTCCTTCATCACCAACCTCGTATGTAACTGTCAAGGCATAGTGATAATAAAGAGCAGATGGAATTTTGGTCTGTTTTATTATTGCTTTTAAATTGTGTGTCTTCATCAAAAGATTTGCTCTCATTTGGGCCTCCCTTCTGATTCTGACTGTATCTCTACAGACCTTGGGAACCAGATCCTGCCACTGGAACATTCATGAAAATGCAGCTCAATTCTTCTTAAATGACAACAAAGTAGGGAGATGTCTGATGTGCAGAACCCAGTCAGTATGATGCCTCTAAAAAGAAAATTCTTCCTAGAATATGTCATGTACTTCATTGGGCTTTTTTTAATTAGTGTTGATTCTATTTAATGATGATGCTTGCCTTTGCCTCAAAGTCACACATAATTTGATTCATTTTCAGGTACTGTGAATAGTGTGAGTGGCACAGATGGAAAGACAGAAAAGATTCAGAGCTACAAAAGACCCTCTTCAGTTTTCCTTCCCAGGTAGGGTAACTGGCTCCCTGTGCTTACTAACTTCGCATTCTGGGCTACTCACAACCTGGGTCTGGTTCCTACCCTTACAGCACATGTGCCCAGAAAGTTCAATCAGTTCCCCTCAGCTGTTTGTGGTTGCTGGTTCTTCCACCAGTTTCCTTAATCTTGGGGCTTTTGCATTTCCTTCTTTTTGGCTGGAGCAGAGTCTTCCCAGATAGGCTACTCCTACTCATCCAGAGTTTGATTGAATGTCATCTCTTCCAAGAGGGCCTCCCACTGGAAAGTAAATTCCCTGAGAGCAGGGATCTTGGCTGACTTATTCACCCTCTGTATCCTCTTGCTCCTAGAACAAGGCTCATCCCACAGTTGGTGCTCAATAAATATCAATTTATTCATTGACTGGTTCATGAGTTCAGGTTTTTAATGGTCTTTGTGTATTCATGATTCCATACCATCAACATCTCTAACATCTATATACTTTGTCAGTGATCTATTTAGCTCCAGATGAAGACTGAATGCTTTGGGGTTAACCAGACTTGGATCTTAATGTTGGCTTTGACATTTCTAGCTATATGACCAGGCAAATTATTTAGTCCCTTTGGGCCTCATTTATTGTTTTATAGATAATAATACTTTCTTCATAGGCTAATTTGAAAATTTAATAACATATATAAAAGGCTTCCTGAGCTTTTAAAGGTGTTACTCTGCTTTATGACCTCACTTGGAAGGATGTGATGTATATCTTGGGACAAACGCTGATTCCTGAGTCAAAGACTCAAGTTTTGGGAAAAGCGGTTGCGTATCGGAGAAGGCAATGGCACCCCCACTCCAGTACTCTCGCCTGGAAAATCCCATGGATGGAGGAGCCTGGTAGGCTGCAGTCCATGGGGTCGCTAAGGGTCGGACACGACTGAGCGACTTCCCTTTCACTTTTCACTTTCATGCATTGGAGAAGGAAATGGCAACCCACTCCAGTGTTCTTGCCTGGAGAGTCCCAGGGATGGGGGAGCCTGGTGGGCTGCCGTCTATGGGGTCACACAGAGTCGGACATGACTGAAGTGACTTAGCAGCAAGAATTCAATTAATATAACCCAAGAATGTTATAGATTACTGTTATCATTAAATTTGTGCTATTTTTATTGTGGATGCACTTGCCTTGGGAACTTAGTGACTTAAGGGTAACTTAGTAAACTTGCCAGCTGATGACCCTGCCTGATCAAGTGAACATTCCAAGCTCTACAGTTCACTCTCTCGTGTTCACTGAGCAGTCACTATGAGTGAATCTTAAAGGATGGGTGGAATTTTGTGAAGCTAGAGATGCGGCTGGGAGGGATTTCACATCGAAAGGGACTGCAGGAAGATGACAGGAAGCTTCAGGGACAGCAACCTAAATAACTAGACCTTGAGTTACATTACTCCATTTATTCATTTTGAAACCATTTTCCAATCACCTACTGTGAACCAGGCACTGGGCTAAATGCTGGGGATAAAAAGGAACTGAATGCGGTCCCTGGCCTCAAGAAGCTCAGCCTGTAGCGGGGACAGTTACAAACTGTGCTGACATTGCCAGAACTACAAGAGCACAGAAGATAGGAAAGAAAACTTTTTCATGTAGGAAAGACATGAGGGAGGAAACAGGACCTGCTGCAAAAACACTGAAGACCTGGCAGAGGGCAGTGTTTAATTAATGGAGAAGCACTGAAGGTTTTTGAATAGAAGAGTGAAATGAAGACCAGAACTGGAAAAAGTAAATAGAACAGTAAATACTCATTTTAGAATTCAACCATCATCAGAGCCTGGACTATTATAAAAGAGAACAGCAATACTCATCAATTATATCATCCCAGAACCTCCAATGGCAACCCACTCCAGTACTCTTGCCTCGAAAATCCCATGGACAGAGGAGCCTCTTAGGCTGCAATCCATGGGGTCGCAAAGAGTCGGACATGACTGAGCGACTTCACTTTCACTTTCTTTCATAGCCTCCAAAGCTGATTGTGGTAGAAATCTCTTTGTGTGGGGAGGGACAGCTGGACTTGGGAACTTGGACTTTCCCCACACTTCCCCCTGGATTTAGTTTTTCCCATAATTGCTTCCCAGGTGGCCCAGATAGTAAAGAAATCACCTGCAATGTGGGAGACCTGGGTTCAATCCCTGGGTTGGGAAGATCCCCTGGAGGAGGAAATGGCAACCCACTCCAGTATTCTTGCCTGGAGAATCCCTATGGAGAGAGGAGTCTGGCCGGTTACAGTCCATCAGGTCACAAAGAGTCAGACACCACTGACCAAGCACAGCACAGCACACACATAGTTGCTCTAACATATGACCTCTAGAGGGAGCTGTTCTCCTTCAGTTCTCAGGGATCCAGCCTCAGAATCCACTGGAAGGCTTAAGACACACATCACATCACATCAGGAACCCCCAGAGTTCCTGATCCAATAGGTCTGGATGGCACCTCTGAATGTACACTACTGATGAGTTCCCAGGTAGATGCTGATGCTGCTGGTCCAGAGACCACACTTTGGAAAGTGTGCTTTCCACGACTGCTCACAAGGATCAAAGACCCTTTTCTGTGTTTTCAGAAGCACAGGTGAAGCAAGGACAGATCTTTGAAAAGAGACCATACTAAAAACCCAGGAGGAAAGTAAACACCAAACCAAAACCCCCAGAAAAACCCAGAACTAAACCCAACCAGATAATGTGGCTTATATTTTGTGGCTTTGAGTTCTGCGTGCCCTCGGAGTTCCAGCTTTCCAACAGATCTGGCATCTCTCCAGCCCCTTTTCTCAGGGCAGAGGCACATGCCATGTAGAGACAGTAAGCTGTTTCACCACACAGCCTTAGCAGGAACAAAACCAGTGAGAAAATAACATAATATAAAATAAGAATTCCTTAATCTGATCAAATGTGACACATATAAAACAGCAGGAAGTCTTTATTCCTTCAATTCACTCAGTTGAGTCTGACTCTGCTACCCCATGGGCTGCAGCATGCCAGGCGTCCCTGTCCATTTATTTTTATTTTTTTCCTTAACAGTGTCATTTATTTTGTAGCTCCCTCCAGTTTTTAGAGCTGAGCTCTGTCCTGGTATGCACCTCATAAATGTCAGAAGTGAACTGAGTTATGGCGTATAACATCTCTCCACCCATAGAAGCACAACCTTCCTTTCTGATGTTGCTCTTAACCAGCTGTATTTATCCAAATGTACTTGGAATCATTTGTCATTTTTCACATTGCTACAGCTTTCCAGATCATATACAACCTCAATAAACATACAGATTTATTCTTCCATCTCTCTGTACTCTTTCTGGATCATTATCTTGGAAACCTGTGCTTAATTAACAGTATGTATTTCAGTTGTCATGGCTTGTCACGACTGTGGGTTGTTTTTGAAGAAAAACATGCATAAAAATTTCTTCCTTGAAGTTCATCAGTGACTATTTACCCTTTAATGCCATCTATTATCTTCTTGAGAACAAAAATTAAACTTCACCACTTTTATTTCCCATCTTATCCATTTTTTTGTGTGTGGTTGTGTGCCTCTTACAGATAGAGGACCAGTAAAACCACCTGTTTTCTTGCATGCAAATATTTCCAAAAGCCTAGTAGGCTTCAAAACGTAGACTAAAGCAGGAGTAGGAGGAATTAAAGAATGACAAGAGATGACTGCAGCATCTAGAGACAGTAACGTTTCTCTGCGGATATCACTGAGTTCCAAATAAAGACCAAGATAAAGTAATACATGGGCTTCCCTTGTGGGTCAGCTGGTAAAGAAAACGCCTGCAATGCAGGAGACCTGCGTTCGATCCCTGGGTTGGGAAGATCCCCTGGAGAAGGGAATGGCTACTCACTCCAGTATTTTGGCCTGGAGAACTCCATGGACTGTGCAGTCCAGGGAGTCACAAAGAGTGAGACATGACTGAGCGACTTTCACTTTCAAAGTAATGGATAGAAGAGTGCTAGAGGGATGCAGGTCCAGCTCCCCCGGTGGTGGTCCTGGGTGGACCAGTCCTCTCCTTCCCCAGACCCGTCAAGTCTCAGGCAAAACCCTTGCTCTAGATCTTTAAAGGACATGCCAGGAAGAAACTGGAGTCCAAGCAGGTCTAAGATGAAGAGCAAAAGAGAGTCTTAGAGAGTGTGAGAGCAAGAGAAAATAAGAAGAGGACAGAGCACAAGAGAGAGAGATGCAGAGAGAGTCTTTTAAAAAGATGAATCACTCTTCCAACCAAGCTACACATACACACTTCCCCAAAACACTTTGCAAGTCCCTCACCCTGGAAGTCCAAGCTTCCGCAGGCTGATTCACTACCTAAGCCCTAAATAAAACTGCTTAACCTAGTTCCGAAGGGGATTACTTTTAGCCTTAGTCACTCTTAGATTAGTATTTCCTTTATACTTGCAGTGGCCGCCTGTCTCGTCCACCCAAGGTGATTAATGGACTAACGTCACATTTCTGATGTCAAGTTTCTGACATCAACTTCATGAAGCCAGGTTTAAAAATAAAGTGCAAAGCCTTAATAAAATAGATTATAGCTTCAGGATTCTCATCCAGATTCAAACTGAAACAATTCCTTCATTCCTAGACCAGGTCATAGAAACATAAAGAAATCACAAGATATTAAAATGCAGCAGCTGTTTGCCAACCCTCAGCCACAAATAACCTTGAGGAGCAAGTATTATGCTTGCAGATCTTTGTGGAATGTAAGAAATTTTTGACTAATAATTTATGAGTGAAGACAATTGGTATATCACGTTTGATCTCCATAATGGCAGAGTAAGAAAAATGAACATAATTTTATACATAAGCAAACTGAAGTTCAGAGGAGGTAAGTGATACCCTAATGATCACCCAGCAAGAACCAAAAATTATAACTCAGGCCTCCTAATTCATAGTCTAGTGCTTGCCTGAAAGTATGTATGGGCAAAATGTTGGCTCCTCCAAGACTTATGACAAAGAAATATATCCCCTTACAATCAATACTATAAAAAGCCTCCCACAAAAATATGCTTAAATTTATACTCACCCCAGAAAGCATAGTCACCTTATTAAAAAATCAAGATTGCTTGGACTTTTCTCCTCCCAAGTTAAAAGAAAGACAATAATCAAGAATTAGAGGACTTCCCCGGAGGCACAGTAGATAAAGAATCCACCTGCCAATGCAGGGGACACAGATTGATCCCTGGTATGGGAAGATTCCACATGCCTCAGAGCAATAAAGCCTGTGAGCCACAACTACTGAAACTCACACTCCTAGAGCCTGTGCTCCACATCAAAGAGTAGCCCCCACTCACCACAACTAGAGAAAGCCCATGAGCAGCAATGAAGACCCAATGCATCCAAATCTAACTAAATAAAAAAATAAACAGTTCAGTTCAGTTCAGTTGTTCAGTCGTGTCTGACTCTGCGACCCAATGGACTGCAGCACACCAGGTTTCCCTGTCCATCGCCAACTCCTGGAGTTTACTCAAACTCATGTCCATTGAGTTGGTGATGCCATCCAACCATCTCATCCTCTGTTGTCCACTTCTCCTCCTGCCTTCAATATTTCCCAGCATCAGGGTCTTTTAGAAGGAATCAGTTCTTTGCATCAGGTGGCCAAAGTTTTGGAGTTTCAGCTTCAGCATCAGTCCTTCCAATGAATATTCAGGACTGATTTCCTTGAGGATGGACTGGTTGGATCTCCTTGCAGTCCAAGGGACTCTCAAGAGTCTTCTCCAATACCACAGATCAAAAGCATCAATTCTTTGTCATTCAGCTTTATTTTATAGTCCAACTCTCACATCCATACATGACTACTGGAAAAAACATAGCTTTGACTGTGGCTAAGTCACTTCAGTCGTGTCCAACCCTGTGCAACCCATAAACGGCAGCCCACCAGGCTCCCCTGTCCCTGGGATTCTCAAGAACACTGAGAACAAGTCCAGGCAAGAACACTGGAGTGGGTTGCCATTTCCTTCTCCAATGCATGAAAGTGAAAAGGGAAAGTGAAGTCACTCAGTTGTATCCAACTCTTAGCTACCCCATGGACTGCAGCCCACCAGGCTGCTCCGTCCATGGGATTTTCCAGGCAAGACTACTGGAGTGGGGTGCCATTGCCTTCTCCTAGCTTTGACTAGACAGACATTTGTTGGCAAACTAATGTCTCTGCTTTTTAATGTGCTGTCTAGGTTGGTTATAAATTTTCTTCCAAGGAGCAAGCATCTTTTAATTTCACGGCTGCAGTCACCATCTGCAGTGATTTTGGGGACCCCAAAAATAATATCTGTCACTGTTTCCACTGTCTCCCCATATATTTGCCATGAAGTGATGGGACCAGATGCCATGATCTTAGTTTTCTGAATGTTGAGCCTCAAGCCAAATTTTTCACTCTCCTATTTCACTTTCATCAAGAAGCTCTTTAGTTCTTCTTTGCTTTCTGCCATAAGGGTAGTGTCTGAGGTTACTGATATTTCTGAGGTTATTGATATTTCTGAGGTTATTGATATTTCTCCTGGCAATCTTGATTCCAGCTTGTGCTTCATCCAACCCAGCATTTCTCATGATGTACTCTGCATATAGGTTAAATAAGCAGGGTGACAACATACAACCTTGATGTACTCCTTTCCCGATTTGAAACCAGTCTGTTGTTCCACGTCCAGTTCTAACTGTTGTTTCCTGACCTGCATACTGATTTCTCAAGTGGCAGGTCAAGCGGTCTGGTATTCCCATCTCTTGTAGAATTTTCCAGAGTTTGCTGTGGTCCACACAGTCAAAGGCTTTCACATAGTCAATAAAGCAAAAGTAGATGTTTTTCTGGAACTGTTTTGCTTTTTTGATGATCCAGCAGATGTTGGCAATTTGATTTCTGGTTCCTCTGCCTTTTCTAAATCCAGCTTGAACATCTGGAAGTTTCATGGTTCAGGTACTGTTGAAGCCTGGCTTGGAGAATTTTTGAGCATTACTTTACTAGCATGTGAGATGAGTGTGGTTGTGCAGTAGTTTGAGCATTCTTTGGCACTGCCTTTCTTTGGGACTGGAATGAAAACTGACCTTTTCCAGCTAGTTCAAATCCTAAAAGCTATTTTTCAAATCCTAAAAGATGATGCTGTGAAAGTGCTGCACTCAATATGCCAGCAAATTTGGAAAACTCAGCAGTGGCCACAGGACTGGAAAAGGAAAAATAGAGGCCTAAATCAAACACAGAAATGGGAATCCAGAGGAAACAGGCAAAATATAGGAAGTAGAACAGGAAAAAACAAGTCACAAACAAAGGATGGGGAATCAAAACGATATTTGATTCTGAAAAGCAACACCAAAGGTATTAGGAAAATTACTTCCAAATATTTAACAAACAATGCCGGCCAAATTTTGTGGTGGTGATGGGCATTGTTTAGTCACTAAGTCGTGTCCAACTCTTGGGATCCAGTGGACTGTCGCCAGCCAGGCTCCTCTGTCCATGGGATTTTCCAGGCAAGAATACTGGACTAGTTTGCCATTTCCTTCTCCAGGGGATCTTCCTGACCCAGGGATCAAACCTAGGTCTCCTGCACTGCAGGCAGATTCTTTTCCAACTGAGCTACCAGGGAAGCCAAGTGTGAAGATAAAGACACTTTCATACAAGCAAGGGCACCAAAAATTTAGCTCAAGTGTCCTTTCTTAAGAAGCTACTATAATATGCGTTTCAGTAAAGGAGTTATAACAACAAAGGAAGGCAATATGGAATACAAAAAACAGGGACCCCACCAAAGGAAGTCACAGAACTGAGAGGCAGAGTGGTGACCAGCAATTCAGAATGGACCAAGGGGACTAAGGACAGCAATAGTCAACCTAGAACCACATATTCAGTAAATCTCTTTTCCTTTTTAGAAAAGATTTGGATTGCTTACCACCAAAAGACTAGAGAAACGTTAAGACATTCCTGAAGATAGAAAGGAGAGGATAAACAGGCTAAGGGGAGGGAAGTGGGAGGGATGTACAAGTGGGAGGGGACATGGGTAAACCTATGGCTGGTTCATGTTGATGTTTGGTAGAAACCAATGCAATACTGTAAAGCAATTGTCCTTAAATTAAAAATATTAAAATTAAAAAAAAAAAAGAAACAGGCTAGGATCCTGCTAAATATAAACACATAGAGATTGACTATATAAGTCAGTAAAAATAAAGTCTACTATGGGGGTGGGGGAATGGAAATAAAAGAAGATAGAATTAAAACCTTGACAAAAATAATGTGTAAGAAAAATGCCAAGATCCTTAAATTGGAGGGGGACATGGATTAACTTAGATTTTGTTAAATATGCATATTAAGATTATAAGGGTTAACAGTTAATAATTAAAACTTTATACCATCTTTGAAGTAAGAACTGCACTTAATTCATCACAGCACTGTTTACAACACCCAGGACATGGAAGCAACCTAGATGTCCATCAGCAGACAAATGGATAAGAAAGCTGTGGTACATATACACGATGGAATATTACTTAGCTATTAAAAAGAATGCATTCGAATCAATTCTAATGAGGGGGATGAAACTGGAGCCTATTATACAGAGTGAAGTAAGTCAGAAAGAAAAACACCAATACAGTATATTAACGCATATATATGGAATTTAGAAAGATAGTAACAATGACTCTGTATGTGAGACAGCAAAAGAGACACAGATGTAAAGAACAGACTTTTAGACTCTGTGGGAGAAGGTGAGGGTGGGATGATTTGAGAGAATAGCATTGAAACATGTATATTATCATATGTGAAACAGATCACCAGTCCAGGTTCGATGCATGAGACAGGGTGCTCAGGGCTGGTGCACTGGGATGACCTTGAGGGATGGGATGGGGAGGGAGGAGGGAGAGGGGTTCAGGATGGGGAACACATGTACACCCATGGCTGATTCATGTGAATGTATGGCAAAAACCACTACAATACTGTAAAGTAATTAGCCTCCAATTAAAATTAAAAAAAAAAAAAGAACTGCACTTAAGAGTAACCCAATAGCCCTAGCTAAAAAGAAACCTCTTCCTTATCAAAGAATTTCAGCTAGTAAATATAAAAGAAATAAAAAATTAGAAAGTGACCATTTTGCAGCCCCTAACTAAAAAAAAAAAAAAAAAAAAAAGGATCCAGCAAAGATTACCAATGAACAGTGAAACAACATTAAAAAATCGATAGAGAATGAAATATTTGCAAAGTAAATATTTCATGGGTCATTTGTGAGTCACAAGAGGAAAAACCAAACACTATGTTGAAGGCATTAGGCTTACCCCATCTGAACCAAATGATAAATATTCTCGTCACTATTTTAATGGAATGAGACATTATGTGCAACTTGACATGATGCAATGGGAAGTAAACAATATTTACTGTCTGTGATGTATAGTCTTGCCAAAAATGCTTAACCTGAATCTAATCAAGCCTTTGGCTCTTGTAATTTACAAGAAATACAGGGACTAGAAGAACGAGTTAAACATGACTACAAGGAAGCAGTCAAACCTAGAACTGGGGACATTCTACAAGACAACTGACCTGTCTTTAACTAGACAATGTCATAAAAAGAAAAGGTGAGTGTGGGAGGGAGGAGAGGAGTAGTCTAGATTCAGACACACTTAAGAGACACAAACCATAATGACCAAAAGCTACAGAGAGACCAAGATTTGATCCTTGTACACACTGCTGCTGCTACTAAGTCGCTTCAGTCGTGTCCGACTCTGTGTGATCCCGTAGATGGCAGCCCACCAGGCTCCCCCGTCCCTGGGATTCTCCAGGCAAGAACACTGGAGTGGGTTGCCATTTCCTTCTCCAATGCATGAAAGTGAAAAGTGAAAGTGAAGTCGCTGAGTCGTGCCTGACTCTTAGCGACCCCATGGACTGCAGCCTACCAGCCTCCTCCATCCTTGGGATTTTCCAGGCAAGAGTACTGGAGTGGGGTGCCATTGCCTTCTCCGCCTAGTACAAGCTAAGTAAGTGCAAAAGCTCTTTTGGAAACAGCTGGAGAAATCTGAATACAAATTTAGTACTGTCATATTAGAGAACTATAGATAATATCATTAAGTTTTGATGATAACATTGTAAACATGTACAAATGGCTCTTATTTTTAAGAGACCCCCATTAAACTATTTAAAAAGCAAGTCTTAAAAAAATAAAATAAAATAAAAAATAAAAAGCAAGTCTTTTTGCAATTTACTTTTAAATATGTAAAGAAAAAATAAATATATGAAGCAATTATGGCAAAAGGTTAGTATTTGTTAAACATAAAAGATGTTTTCTCACTAAACTAGTGCTTCTCACACTTTAACATGCTCATGAATCAACTGGGGTCTTGTTCACATGCAGATTCTGACTCAGCAGTTCTGGGCTAGGCCTAAGAGTCTGCATTTCTAACAGGCACTCAAGTGATACCAAAGCTATTGCTTCATGGACCACATTTTCTGTAGCAAGATGTTACAGTATTTTTTATGCATTTCTGACTGACTGACAAAATAAGTAAAGTTGTTCACTAAAGAAAAAGAAATGAGTGCATAAAATTCAAAACAGACGAAACAAAGTCAAAGTGAAAGTAAATTCTGAAGGAAGTATCACCAACAAAGCCCATTCTGGATAATAAAGTAAAGTCTAACCTTTTTTTTTTTCTTTTCCTTTATGCTTGGCATTCACTTGCTTGTAGGATGCTGCGTCCAGAAGCCCTGCAACCAACACTCCCAGTGAGAAATGGCTGGGTCTATGCTTCCTCATAGGGGCAGGAGGCCTGAACCCAAGATGGCAGCAACGGGCCGTGTGCAGAGACGCTGGGCCTGGAGCTGGATCCTGAGCAGCACAGCTGCACCCAATCTGTAAGAATTCCACCCCCTCCCCTCCCCTCCTGAGGGACAAGAACCCTATAAAGTAGCCCCACCCACAGCTACTCAGGAGAGCAAGTACTCTAACGTGTGTCCATTCTTTGACAGAGGAATAAAACTTTCCCTTGCTTCTGAACCAAGCTTGGTCTCATTCTACTGGCTCCAACCACACTGGGCAGGAAGACCCTTGTTGGGTTCCAGCTCTAAAGGGTCAGAAAGAAAAGCAGTAGTAGAAAAAAGGAAGGAATATGGGAAACAGCAGGATGAGACAGCAAAAGATAACTCAGAAATAAATCTAGGTACATCTAGGAGTCACACACAAAAAATTAACTTAATTTACCAGTTAAAAGACTGAGATTGTCAAACTGGAAAAACTAGTAGTAAAAGAACTGAAATATATGGCACTAACCAAAATAAAAGCTTTTGTAGCCATAGTAATGCAAAACAGAATTCAAGCCAAAAAATACCAGGTTGAAGAAGTTCCCCAGGTTGAAAAGTTTTCAAGTACTATACTGTGGAAATCTTATAAAATGAAATACTCTTGAGAGCAGTGAAAAGGAACAAACCAGAGTAAAAACAATAGATTATAAAAAGATGTGAGAATTGCCCAGCAGTCCAGTGGTTAGGACTCTGGGCTTCCACTGCCGAGGGCCTGGGTTCAGTCCTTGATCGGGGAAATAAGACCACACAAGCTACCTGGCACAGCCAAAAAAAAAAAAGTGTGCAATATGATACCATTTCTATAAAGTATAAAACCAGGCAAAAAAGATATGCACATACATGTATATGTATATAAAGTATGCAAACACATGTGTGCACATGTGTGTGGTTTAGGAATACACAGACATATGGGAAAATTAAAAAGAAGTGCGTGGGAATGACAGAACATGAATTCAGAATAGTGGATCCTTCTCAGGGAAGGGAAACATGGGTGTAGCCTGGAAACATTTTATGTATTAAATGGCTCTGGGATTTATTACACTTGTCTTTGTATTTCATATTTTTTTCAAAGATGATGGAATGAGAACATGTACTCACTCACCGTTGGTTTAAATCCCATTGTAATGACAGAAAAAAAAATATTTTTAAAAGAATGAATTCCTAATAGCTCCAGAAGCAACAGCAAAAAGGGGACACAAGCCATCAGACTAAAACAGTGGGAGTTCTTAGCGTAATAAAAGTAGAGAAACCCATAGCAGGCCAAAGAAAAGAGCAGTCCCCCAGGAGAGACTTGAAACTCAGTCATGACTTAAAGCACAACTTGGTTGCTAATACCCTGAAAACTCTCCAAAGGCAACTGAACAGCTGAATTAATTAATTAAGGGATTCACCTGCAGCAGTCATGGTAGACTACCTGGGCCAAACTGTCTTCTCTTTCTTGCTTCTCCCCATGACGCCTGCCCTCCTCTCCCCTCCTTTTCCAGCCACTGAGCAGTAGCCAGCAATGATTTTTGAGTCCAGTGTAAAAACTCAATGATTTTCTAACCCAAAGCTATGTAAAATATCAGCTGAATCAGGCTTACAGATATATTTTGTTTGGTCTGCAGAACACTTACTGAAAACTTAAAGAAAAATCCAAATTTTCAACATCTTGGAAAACAAAACAGTAAGGACAAGCACCTTGGGTCCCTCATTCCTGAATGACCACACTGCAGCATCTCAGTTTTCTGCTCTACAGGAGCTGAAGTTTCCACCAGTCCTTGGCCTGTCTGGCCTTTGCTGTTATTTTCATTTTTATTTCTGCCTTAGATCGTGTTCCCAGACCTTTCTGCTGTGCTTGCTAAGTGTTAGGTTTTTCAGGCCTTTTCTCTGGAGATTCTGATTTAGGGAATGTTATGGATTGAACTGTGCCCTTAAAATTCATATGTTGACATTCTAATCCCTAAGTCCCTCAGAAGGTGACTTTATTTGAAGATAGAGTCTTTACAAAGGTAATCAAGTAAAAATAAGGTCACTAAGGTGAGCCCTAATCCAATATGACTGGTGTCCTTGTAAAAAGGGAAAATTAGGACACAGAGACTCCCATGGAGGGAAGATGATGCAAAGACAGAGAGACAATAGCCATCAACAAGCCAAGGAGGGGACTTCCCTGGCAGTCCAGTGGCTAAGACTCCTCACTCCCAATGCAGGGGACCTGGGTTCTATCCCTGGTCAGGGAACTAGATCTCACTCACTGCAACCAAATAAATAAACTTAAAAAAAAAAAGCCAAGGAGAGATGCTTGGAATAGGATCTTCCCTCAGAGCCTCAGAAGAAACCAGCCCAGCTGACCCCACACTTTGATTTGGGACTTCCAGCTTCAGAACTGTGAGAAATTTCTCTTGCTTAAGTCACCCACTTGTGGTATTTGTCATGGCAGCCCTCACAAATTAATATAGTGTACTTGGTATCAAGTCCAGAAATTTGTGCTTTTAATAAATGCAACAAACATGGCCACATGTTGGAATGATCTGTGGAGCTTTTTTAAAAAAGAAAAAGATACTGATCCTGGGGTTCCAATTCCAGAGATTCTGACCTCACTGGTCTAGGGTGGAGCCTCAACATCAGGATTTTCTGAATCTTCCCAGGTGACTGTATGGAAAGCGTGTTTGAGAAAAACCAGCTGGAGAACACTCTTTTTTAATGCCAGATTTGATATTAATATAACAGTTATATTTTAGTTCACAGTTTTTCATTTCTTAGTTTTCTCATCTGTAAATACTGTTGATAGTTATCACTTATTAGGGCCCTTTGATGTGCTAGGCACTTTGTAAGTTGTCTCATTTCACCACTGCTGCTGCTGCTAAGTCACTTCACTTGTGTCGGACGCTGTGCGATCCCATAGACGGCAGCCCACCAGGCTCCCTGTCCCTGGGATTCCCCAAGCAAGAACACTAGAGTGGGCTGCCATTTCCTTCTCCAATGCGTGAAAGTAAAAAGTGAAAGTAAAGTTGCTCAGTCGTGTCTGACTCTTCGTGACCCCACAAACTGCAGCCTACCAGGATCCTCTGTCCATGGGATTTTCCAGGCAAGAGTACTGGAGTGGGGTGCCGTTGCCTTCTCCGATTTAAGCACTGCTGCTGCTGCTAAGTCACATCAGTCGTGTCCGACTCTGTGTGACCCCCATAGACGGTACCCAACAGGCTCCTCTGTCCCTGGGATTCTCCAGGCAAGAATACTAGAGTGGGTTGCCATTGCCTTCTCCAGATTTAACCACTAACAGTCCCTAAATTTGATTCTTCTCTACAGTTGAGGCAAGTGGGCTCCATGAGATTAAATAGTCAGTTGAAGGTCACACAGGCTCTTAAGTGTCAGTCTATAAACCAGTGTCTTTCCACATTACTATTAAGTCTTCCAGGAAAATAGGTTAAACCAGGTGACCTCTAAAAATGCATCCAGTTAAAAAACTCTTTACTAAGTTTAAAAAATATTTTTAGAGTTTTTTCAAAAACTCTTTAAGATTCTTGTGCCTCTGCCTACAAACCCCAGAACCTTCTACTTCTAATCACAAATAAATGAATGAAATGGATTCTGTCTGTTTTACTTTTTAAGGCAGGAAATTATTAACAATTTACTTAAATCTATTTCATGGTAATGAAAAATAAAGCAACAGTAGCACATATAAAACAGAGCCCTGGTGGGTCAAGACAGTCAAAGGTGAACATTCATGATGAATTATTGTTGTCCATAATCTAATGAGACTCAGTGGCTTAAGTATCCATTTCCTCTAGTGGCCTAAGGGAAACTATTTCCTGCCATAGACCCTGGGATTACTGCAGTAATCTCTCTCTCTTTTTTTTTTTTTGGCCATGTCATGTGGCTTGCGAGATCTTAGTTCCCCAATCAGGGGTCAAATCTGTGTTCTGCAGTGGAATCGCAGAGACCTAACCACTGGACCAGCAGGGAAGTTCCATCACAGTAATCTCTTTAAAGATGTTTTATGTTAAAACATGCATTGTATGCCATATCTTTCTCATAATTTTTGCCATTTAATTTGCAAAAGGATAATGGCATGTCTTTGAGTTCATCCATTTCTTTCATTTCATATTTATGGAGGGCCCACCATATGCAGACCCTATTTGAGGGGCTTGGGGTCCACTGGGGAACCAAACTGTCTGCCTGCCCTCATGGAGCCTAGGGAGACAACAGTCAATGAGAATGTCAGTAACTGAGAAAATCACAGATTTTGAAAAATGCTAGGAAAAGAAAAAAACAGGATGAGGAAATGTAGTTTCTAGGGAAGAATTGGAGAAGGCAATGGCACCCCACTCCAGTACTCTTGCCTGGAAAATCCCATGGATGGAAGAGCCTGGTGGGCTGCAGTTCGTGGGGTCGCTAAGAGTCAGACACGACTGAGCAACTTCACTTTGTTTTCACTTTCATGCATTGGAGAAGGAAGTGACACCCCACTCCAGTGTTCTTGCCTGGAGAATCCCAGGGACGGGGGAGCTTGGTGGGCTGCCGTCTATGGGGTCACACAGAGTCAGACACGACTGATGTGATTTAGCAGCAGCAGCAGCAGGGAAGAATACTTCAGATAAGGAGGTCAGGGAAGACCTCTCTGAAGAAGGGATATTTGATTTGAAACCTGAATAGAAGGAACATACCTCAACATAATAAAAGCTATATATGACAAACCCACAGCAAACATTATCCTCAATGGTGAAAAATTGAAAGCATTTCCTCTAAAGTCAGGAACAAGACAAGGGTGCCCACTTTCACCATTACCATTCAACATAGTTTTGGAAGTTTTGGCCACAGCAATCAGAGCAGAAAAAGAAATAAAAGGAATCCAAATTGGAAAAGAAGAAGTAAAACTCTCACTATTTGCAGATGACATGATCCTCTACATAGAAAACCCTAAAGACTCCACCAGAAAATTTCTAGAACTAATCAATGACTATAGTAAAGTTGCAGGATATAAAATCAACACACAGAAATCCCTTGCATTCCTATACACTAATAATGAGAAAACAGAGAGAGAAATTAAGGAAACAATTCCATTCACCATTGCAACAGAAAGAATAAAATACTTAGGAATATATCTACCTAAAGAAACTAAAGACCTATATATAGAAAACTATAAAACACTGGTGAAAGAAATCAAAGAGGACACTAATAGATGGAGAAATATACCATGTTCATGGATTGGAAGAATCAATATAGTGAAAATGAGTATACTACCCAAAGCAATTTATAGATTCAATGCAATCCCTATCAAGCTACCAACAGTATTCTTCACAGAGCTAGAACAAATAATTTCACAATTTGTATGGAAATACAAAAAACCTCGAATAGCCAAAGCGATCCTGAGAAAGAAGAATGGAACTGGAGGAATCAACCTACCTGACTTCAGGCTCTACTACAAAGCCACAGTTATCAAGACAGTATGGTACTGGCACAAAGACAGAAATATAGATCAATGGAACAAAATAGAAAGCCCAGAGATAAATCCACGCACCTATGGACACCTTATCTTTGACAAAGGAGGCAAGAATATACAATGGATTAAAGACAATCTCTTTAACAAGTGGTGCTGGGAAATCTGGTCAACCACTTGTAAAAAGGCCACAATGAAAGGCCTAGGGGCCTTGGCAAGGAATGTGTATCTCAGGTTACTGATATTTCCCCTGGCAATCTTGATTCCAGTTTGTGCTTCATCCAGTCCTGAATATTCATTGGAAGGACTGAGGCTGAATCTGAAGCTCCAATACTTTGGCCTTCCAATACTTTGGCCTTCGAATGCTAAGAACAAACTCATCAGAAAAGACCCTGATGCTGGGAAAGATTGAAGGCAGAAGGAGAAGGGGCCGACAGAGGATGAGATGATTGGATAGATAGCACTACCGTCTTGATGGACATGAATTTGAGCAAGCTGTGGGAGTTGGTAATGGACAGGAAGCCTGGCATACTGCAGTCCACAGGGTCACAAAGAGTTGGACACAACTGAGCAACTGAACTGAATTGATCGCTGTAGTGACTGAATGCAACAGCTACTTGATCTCCCAATGCCTTGTTCTCTTCCTGTCCTTCATCTCATGTCCACACAGTGATAATCTGAATAATCTTGATGCTGCCTTAATATGGAATTATATTTCCCATTTGCCATTGACAAATACAGTATCTCTATTTCTTCAAATAGATGTGCAATCCAGACCCAGAACCCATTCTGAGTGTTTATTTCCTAGACACTAGGGCTACTTATTGGAGAAGGCAATGGCCACCCACTCCAGTACTCTTGCCTGGAAAATCCCATGGACGGAGGAGCCTGGTAGGCTGCAGTCCATGAGGTCGCTAAGAGTTGGACACGACTGAGCGACTTCATTTTCACTTTTCACTTTCATGCATTGGAGAAGGAAATGGCAACCCACTCCAGCACTCTTGCCTGGGGAATCCCAGGGATGGCGGAGCCTGGTGGGCTGCCGTCTATGGGATCGCACAGAGTCAGATACGACTGAAGCGACTTAGCAGCAGAAGCAGGGTTACTTAAGAGAGCAATTTTTATGTCAGTCAAGATTCCAGAAAAAAATAGATGACTCACTAAAATTGGATAATTTAAAGAGAGTTTTTAAGAGACTATTTATAAGGATATGAGCTGAGTATAGGGAACCTACAGAGCACAGATTGTGCCCTGAGGCTAGGAACAGCATGGCATCGTTACCACCCTAGACCTGAAGGAGATATGAGAATGTCTTTCCAGAACTGGAATGCAGAAAACTGGAAGGCAGAGACGTCTACACACAGAGAACCATCAGATCCTCTCTCTGCTTTTTCTCAGCCTGCCCATGGAAACTCCAAAGGGAAGAAATCAGGGGAATAATCTGAACTCTTCTTTCAAGGATACACATGGAAGGAATCTAATAGGAAGGCCAAGGGTAAGGACATTCATGCACAACCCTTAAGGTCAGGCTCCCAGATCACAGTGCAGGGGCAGCAGAATACAGTAACCTAGGGGAACAAAGGGAAGATACCTCGTGGTTTTTAAAACTTAACTTTTGTGTTTTTATGTTCAGTTCAGTCACCAGTTGTGTCTGACTTTGTGACCCCATGAACTGCAGCACGCCAGGCCTCCCTGTCCATCACCAACTCCCGGAGTTCACCCAAACCCATGTCCATTGAGTCAGTGATGCCATCCAACCATCTCATCCTCTGTCATCCCCTTCTCCTCCTGCCCTCAATCTTTCCCAGCATCAGGATCTTTTCAAATGAGTCAGCTCTTCGCATCAGGTGGCCAAAGTATTAGAGTTTCAGCTTCAACATCAGTCCTTCCAATGAACACCCAGAACTGATCTCCTTTAGGATAGACTAGTTGGATTTCCTTGCAGTCCAAGGGACTCTCAAGAGTCTTCTCCAACACCACAGTTCAAAAGCATCAATTCTTCGGCGCTCAGCTTTCTTTATAGTCCAACTCTCACATCCATACATGACCACTGGAAAAACCATAGCCTCGACTGGATGGACCTTTGTTGACAAAGTAATGTCTCTGCTTTTTAATATGCTAAACTACCTGGGGCAGAAACTGTCTTACCCTTTCATGGATTCTCCCATAGCACCTGGGACAGTTTAGCATGAGTGAATGAATGACAGTACTTCAATGTTCAGAGCTGTGCCATAACATGTCCACAGATCCATTTATAAGGCATGATAAAAACAAATTATCTGAAGAAAAAATCTGCCCTATGTATTCTGCCCAATTCCAATGGAAGGACATCAAAGTGACTGGAGCATAATGAAACAGAGCACAGCATTTCAAAATGACTGACTCAGGGAAAACTCTGACAGCATTTAATGTAGTCCCAGCTGAATAAAGATTTCAGCTCTCCTTGAATGATTTCAGCTCTCCTTGAGTGATTTCATAGGTAGGCGGCAGCCAGTCCAGCCTCTGCTTTTGATTAGCAGGGCTTAAGATGAAATCATATCTCTCAGCGTGTGCCTTTAAAGTGATAGCTGAGTAATGGATGGTAATTTCCCATCTATTATGATAAGGCTCCCTTCCAATGGGTTTTTGTGCATTCTGCTAAGTGACTCTGGTTTTCATTTCCCCAACACATTTTTCTTCCCTTAAATGCCCTTCTAATATGCCTTATTTTGACACTGAATGGCTTAGTACAATTTGCAAAGATTTGTTTGTCTCTGCTATAGATTGATTCTTCTGATCTCTCCTCGATTTGTTAGGATGCATTTGACCTCCTCACACTCACAGGAAAGGTGATGAGGTCTCTTTCTGCAGATAATAAAGAACAGGCAGTTTCATTTCTTAGATTCATTACAAGATTCGAAGAACAAGGAAGAGATAGCAGAGGGTTGCCCTCCCTAAGAGAATCAATTACCCAAGTATATTGCTGCACAATGGCACCCTGGTCACATACAAATATTCAAAACAAACAAGAGTTTTAAATATACAGAGATCATGCCATGACCTTCTTAACTTGGAGTCACAGAGATTGATATACTGTACTCTGAAGCTTGGGGCTTCCCTGGTGGCTCAGAGGTTAAAGTGTTTGCCCACAATGCAGGAGACCTGGGTTCGATCCCTGGGTCGGGAAGATCCCCTGGAGAAGGAAATGGCAACCCATTCCAGTGTTCTTGCCTGGAGAATTCCAGGGACAGGGGAGCCTGGTGGGCTGCTGTCTATGGGGTCGCACAGAGTCGGACACGACTGAAGCAACTTAGCAGTAGCAGCAGCAGCAGCATTCTATTGTAAGCATATACTACAATTCATTCTATCATTGATGGGCTTTCCTTTGAATAAAATTGAACAAATTGCAGATGAATATTTAATAAAGCGTGTGTGTGTGTGCTCAGTAGCGCCTGACTCTTTGCAGCCCCATAGACTGCAGCCTGCCAGGCTCCTCTGCCCATGGGATTTTCCAGGGAAGAATACAGGAGTGGGTTGTCATTTCCTACACCAGGGTATCTTCCTGACCTCAGGATCAAACTCCTGCATCTCCTGCACTGGCAGGCAGATTCTTTACCACTACATCACAGAATTACCTGTTACCAGAAGTTAAAAAATGCATTTTCCTCCTCTGTGCCCATCCAGGAGCAGAGTTTTGAAAATGCCTTTCTATTATAGCGACACCTAGTGGCCTAAGAAGGCTGTGGGTCTGGATGCCCACATTTACATTTGGAAATAGTAACTTTCAGTGGTAACAGACAGCACCTAGATGTCCATCAGAACCACATCACAATGTCTGGGTCCCACCAGAAATCATTTAAATCAGATTCTTTGGTGGGTAAAGTTCAGGACTGGTAGGTTACAAAAGCTGCCTAGGTGATTTTAATGCACAGCCATGACTGAGAACTACTGATATAGATGACTGGTTCTCAAAATTTTGCCGAACATCAGAGTCCCCTGGAGGCCTTGCTAAAACACAGATTGCTGGACCCCATCCCAAGTGTATTTCAGTGTGTCTGAGGTGATGCCCAAGAATTTGCACTTCTAACAAGTTCCCAGGTGATGCTGATGCTGCTTGTCCTGGGACTACATGATGAGAACTACTGATCTAGATCAACTCTGTTATTTTACATAAGGAGAAATTACAGGCCAGGCAGTTGAAGTAATTTACTGGAGTCATGGAGCCAGTTAGTGACAAAGTTATAATTAGAATGGAGCCTCACAATCACTTTTCCTTTCATCTGATAGAACCAAAATTGGATATCTCAGAATGCTATGTAATCTGAAGCTACATGAAAAGAGAGACTTCCACCCACCGAAAAACAAAATAAGGAGACATTTAAGGGGTGGGTGAAGGTAACCTTTTTTCACAAGCCTATTTGCAAGACCTAAGAATGCTGAGCAAGTGAGTAGATCATATACTCTAGACCCAGGACTTGAGGAGGGTAGGAGAGATGGGGAACGGAGATTATGGGGTTGCCTTTAGCAGCTTGAACACTGACCCCTGCCCAGGAAAGGCTGCATTTGCCTTTCAGTATCCCTCCCACTTCTTCCCTCCTTCAGCTACCTCCCAAAGGCTAAGTGCTGCTACCCAAATGGGTTACATGGCCACAAGCCATTCCGTCAGGATTCAGGGACTCCTGCCAATAGTTTGTTTCTCCCACATCTTTCACATAGCACAAGATTTAATCTGTCCTCCTGTTTCCCCATGGATCCTAAATGTCACCCGTATTTGCCCCTTACAATAGAATTTTTTCAAATATGGCTAGCTTGTCTCCACATCTGAAGTTTAAACAGCTCTGTGCCTGAGGGCTAGTAGTACCAGGCTGTCCAGGAGGGCGAGTGCATCCTCCTAGCTATGCTAATCATACTGTAATGACAACTGACAGCGTAAATGGACCCTGGCCTGCAGAGCCATTTCTGCCTTCCCTACTGGCTCCCCAAATTAGCTGGTATCAACTCTGTAGAACTTTGCCTAGTAGACTGGAGGATCAGTACTTTAACACACATCACAGGAGATTCTAATGTACACCCAGGTCTGGGGACCACTACCCAATATCACATCTCAATTGCTTTTTTTTTTTTTGACAGAGGGTATGGTTACTGGCATGATACAGCGATCTTAGTGTCCACACTTTTGAGCAGTGGAGAAAATATTTTCAGCTCAGGATTCAAATAGGAACAAATTCATTCTAAAAAAGAAGAGAAAAAAAAACTTCATCAGGCAGACTGCAGGAGTAGGGCATTTTTATATGTGACATTTTTAAAATGTTTTCTATAGAAAACAACTGATGTAGACTCATTTAGAATAAGAACATAGGCAAAGACTTAACAGTTCTCTGACGCACGGCAAAAAGTGGCCATCCAATCCAGTGGTGGGCAAGAGTCACCTTGAAAATAAAGCGACTAAATAAGTCTCATGATGGACCAAACTGATTCCAGTTACTAAAACAGTTATACACCATTTTCTTAGGAAGAACCAGAAGCTGATATGAGAATCTACATTTGGCTTTTATGATTTGCTGTATACACAGTTTTCATTATTGAAGGTCGATCCAGTTATTCTTTTGGACCCTTCATGAAGTGCCTGGTTGAACCACCTCCTCCAACCATGTTTATTTACAGACACACACATTTATCAGATCAGATCAGTCGCTCAGTCATGTCCGACTCTTTCCAACCCCATGAATCGAAGCACGCCAGGCCTCCCTGTCCATCACCAACTCCCGGAGTTCACTCAGACTCATGTCCATTGAGTTGGTGATGCCATCCAGCCATCTCATCCTCTGTCGTCCCCTTCTCCTCCTGCCCCCAATCCCTCCCAGCATCAGACTCTTTTCCAATGAGTCAACTCTTCGCATGAGGTGGCCAAAGTACTGGAGTTTCAGCTTTAGCATCATTCCTTCCAAAGAAATCCCAGGGCTGATCTCTTTCAGAATGGACTGGTTGGATCTCCTTGCAGTCTAAGGGACTCTCAAGAGTCTTCTCCAACACCACAGTTCAAAAGCATCAATTCTTCGGCGCTCAGTCTTCTTCACAGTCCAACTCTCACATCCATACATGACCACAGGAAAAACCATAGCCATGACTAGACGAACCTTTGTTGGCGAAGTAATGTCTCTGCTTTTGAATATGCTATCTAGGTTGGTCATAACTTTCCTTCCAAGGAATAAGCGTCTTTTAATTTCATGGCTGCAGTCACCATCTGCAGTGATTTTGGAGCCCAGAAAAATAAAGTCTGACACTGTTTCCCCATCTATTTCCCATGAAGTGATGGGACTGGATGCCATGATCTTCGTTTTCTGAATGTTGAGCTTTAAGCCAACTTTTTTGAGCTTTAAGCCAACACACATTTATACACATAACCAAATAGTGAAATCCCACTTTGACTTAAAGATAGTGAAAGCCATTTTTCACATTCTCAACAGATGCCGCTCCCCTCTTTTCCCCAGTCATACTGGACATGCCCACAGTATAATCACCATAAAAACTCCTAACATGAAATTTCATACGAACTTACCTTCTGTGGCAATGTGCTAAACTAATACATGCTCTCTGTATGTCTTCCAGTTCTAAATATCTACCCAAACAAAATTGCATGCACGAAGGTTGTTCTAAAATTTTCATAAATGATGTAGCCTGTAGCTGGGAGGAGCAGTGGACAGTTTGTCAGGCTTCAGAACTGCAAGCTTCCGTAGCAACTGAGGGATTATTGTGTCTCTACACTGATAATTCCTTAATGTGAATAATCATATTTTTAAACTGAATTATATTTATATATCTGCCACAGACTGGTATAAAAGTATTTCTCAGTGGTGAGCTAAAAATAACCCCAGCTTAGGAAACAGGGTTGTTCTTCATGTGGATGACTCTGTGCCGAAAGCATGGGAACAGGCTAGAAATGGATGAGGGAAGATGGACTGTGGTCTGCCCTGGCCTCAGGTGGTAACAAAGCTTTTGGTCTTTTTATTTCTTTTTTTTTTTTAATTAAATTTATAAATTTAATTAAAAAAAAAAGTATTTCTACATTATACCTGATAAAGGATTTGTATATAGACTATATATAAAGAAATCTTACAATAGTAATAAAAGCAACCCAATTTTTAAAATAGGCAAAGAAGATATACCACTGGCTGATAAGCATATGAAAAGATGCAGAGTCAACATTAGTCATTAGGAATATGCAAATTAAAACCACAATAAACTTCACACCCACTAGAACAGTGGCAAATCAACATGGATCAACAGTGTTGTTGAGGATATGGAACTCCTACATGTGGAACATGTGGACCCCTTGACACTGATGGCAGGATTATAAAATGGTGAGGCCACTCTGAAAAAGTACGGTAGTTTCTTAAAAATTAAATATAAATTTACCATAGGATCCGTCAATCTCACTCCTAGGTGAGAACACTCAAGAATGTCCACATAAACACAAGGCAAATGTTCACGATAGCATTACTCATAATAGCCATCAAGTAGAAACAGTATAAATTGGAATGGGTAAACAAAATCAGTATGCCCATATGACGGGATATTATCCAGCAAAAAAGAATGATGAAGTACTGACACATGTTACAACAAGGATCTATCTCAAAAATGTTATGTGAGATGAAAATACCCAAACTTAATGACTACATATTTTATAATTTCAGCTATCTGAAAGGTTCATAAAAGGCAATTTTATAGATACAAAGATTAGCCGCCTGGGGCTGGGAATAGGAATGGGGAGCGAGTAAAACTGAGCATGACGGATCCTTTTGAAGTGATGCAAACAGACTAAAACTAGATCGTGATGATAAATGTACAACGCTGTAAACTTAGCAAATCATAAAATTATACACTTAAGTAAATTTTATTAACATATAAATTATACCTCAATAAAGCACTTAAAAAGTATAGAGATGGAATTATCACTCTGTTGTGAGAAAAGCTTTTACAGAATTTTACAGAATTTTAGCACAGTGAAGGCTGATACTTTTAGCAATGATTCTCAGCCATTTCCAAGACTAGAATCACTGTTCCAAGACAGTGACAGCCCTGCCTATTTATATAAATGAGTCAAACTTTGGCATAAATTGAGGAAATATAATTTTAAGAATACTATAAAATAATTAATAACTTATGCATTTAACTAATCCACATCTACACAAAAGAACAGTAGATACACATGTAAGACATATTACTTATTCAGTCTACTATCAATGCAGAGTTGCACTTGTGGATTCATAGGCTTCTTGAACACTGGTGGGTCAGCACCGAGTTGAAACTCCTTCAAAATCTTCATCATGCAGACTTTTTTAAGTAAAAAAATACCCAAGACAAATTTACTACTTTAAGTTCAATTCTATGGTAATTATCTTTGTCATCAGTTTACAGCTGGGAAGAACATGCCTGACTTTTGGGCTATAGGATAGGTATGTCCAACACGTGGACAAAATGTACTTAGGTGGATCACAGAAAGAGAGGAAGTCCTATGACTGGAAAAAGAGAAAGGTTGCCTGGTTGGATGCTTGTTCAAACATATAATGAAACTGTTCTGTGGATTTCTGTTTTGTCTCAAATCTGTCTCCAGGGCCCATTTCAGTTGTAACTGGGCATGTCACTACAGTTCTCCAGTACAAACCTGGTTATTAGGTAATTGTGACCATGCAGAGACGGCATGCTCCCACACGTCTTCCTTCCTCTGGGATTTTCATTTTCTGTAGGGATATCCTTTCAACTTTATGGATAGTGGCATAACATCATTAAGTATTTCCAGAACTACCAGTTGAGGATTTCCCACATATAAATCAATCTCTTAATGGGATCTGAAATGTACCATTACCATTGCCAAGAAATGGGTTCCAAAATTGTTTCCAAATTATTTATAAGAAACACTTGTTTCAGAAAGTCTTGTTTTCATGACTATACACTGGCAGCCACTCTTGCTGCACCTGCCTTGTTCAGCTGGTAGCCACAAGTGTTGCAAAGGCGGGAAACATAAGAGAAACTTATTTTTAAACAGCATCTAACTATTCAGTTGTACTTCCAAATAGTATGTTCAATAAGTATAATAAATACATCTTTCTTCCTGTTTTCTAGATGTTCTGGACACTGTATAGTGTATCAATTGTATTTTTCTAGAATAACCATTGGACCTATTGCTTTAAGTTTAGAGCATTTCAACAGAAAACACACGGAGTATACTATTTGAAAGTGTAAATAACATTGTTTAAAAGTCAGTTTATGTTTCCGGACTTTGTGGACATGCTGTAATATCCTCTGCTACGGGACGTCAGTTCTGTGCTGTAGGAGACCATCCTTCCTAATCTCAGCTGGTCCTGGCCATTTCCCCAGAGCCAATTCATTTCCTCTATCAGTCATTTAGGTCATTGTTCTCCATGTTATTGTGATTCCTCTTCATAATACTAAAAGAAAAAACAACTGTTTTACAGATTGAAGAAAATTACTCTGCAAATAAATTTGCGACTAAATAAGTGAAAATAAAAAGTAGGATAAGGTCATGCTCAACTGCACAAAAAAATTTGTAATTTAAAGTTCAGTGTCATGTAATATGCTTTTCTAATTTATATTTTTAATTCACTAGCTAATCTTAAAAATATAAAATTTTGATCCTTTGATTTACTAAAGATTCTGTTTTTCTGTGATATTAATTACAGTTGGCAATATGTTATTACTTAGTTTTAACAAAGAAATGAAGGGCAGTTTATAAAGTTGCTACTGCCAGAAATATTTTTTCTAAAGCTTGCTATTGTATTCACAAATTGGCAGATGTTGTTATTCAATGGCCTATCCCTCACAAATACTAAAAATAGCCAATAGCAAGCGTGACGTCTTATTACAAACACTTTCATCAGAAGGATTTGTCTCTTACTTTCAGTGTATAGGAACTTAGTATCAAGATTTTTTTTTCTCCCCTATCCAAGAATTTCCAATAACCTCATGTGTAGTTTTATGTAGTGATAACTTTTGAAAGCCTGGCACTTTAATTACTTAAAAATTGTCTTATGAGATTCAGAAGTGCATATTTTTCCATAATTGATGAAACTGTGGAGCTCCTTAGCATAAATAATCCCAACACACATCCCTGACTCCATAGGGCTGGCAGTAAAAACTGTGGAATAGTCTTGCAACATTAATCAATATTAGACGTATTTGAACATAATGAGTGACAAAAATTCTGTGCCACAAGTTATATGGAGGATATCTATAATTTTTTTTTTAATGTAGCTTGAAAAGCATTTAAGAACATGGAATATTTGTAATTTTGCGTAAATGTGGTTGAAATAATATAAGCTTTGGAGTCACATAGACTTGATATGAACCTTAGGCTTATTACTTATTATCGTTTTGACTTTGCAAGTTACTTAACCTCAAGCCTTAGTTATTAAGTCATCTGAGAAACACAGAACACTTACTAAGAACACTACTGTTTATCTTTTACAATATAAAAAATATATGCACCAAGTACATGTAACAACTTTTTCTTCTAATAACTATTACCATATTAGGAGATAATCACTACAACTTACCTTCCCAATACAGCTATTACGTATATTCAGAATTGCTTGTAAATACCTATATCCCTTCCATTGTTCAAGTAGGTCTCACTATAAAGTAACATCACTAATTAGAAAGATTACAAGTATCACCACTAAAGCCACTTGGGAAGCCCCATTTTCACATATGGAAATCAACAATCATGGAAGAAAGTACAAAAAAGTGATTTGAATTCAGGCAGTTCAATCCCTGGGTGGGGAAAAATCCCTTGGAAAGGAAATGGCAACCTTCTCCAGTATTCTTGCCTGGAAAATCCCACACACAGAGGAGCCTGGTGGGCTATCGACCATGGAGTTACAAAGAGTTGGACACAACTTATCGACTAAACCACCACATCTCAGTTCAGTTCAGTTGCTCAGTCATGTCCGACTCTTTGCTGCAGTCGCCTAAAACTTAAGCACTCTCAGCAGTGATATCTGGGACCCAAAAGTTCTTCAGAAAAAAAAGAGAGAAAAACTCTAAATGTTCTCAAATAATAGAATATTAAAGTATGGCAGTGAGAAAGACTGTCAGCTGCTAATGGAGTGGGTTGCCATTTCCTTCTCCAATGCACGAAAGTGAAAAGTGAAAGTGAAGTCGCTCAGTCGTGTCTGACTCTTAGCGACCCCATGGACTGCAGCCTACCAGACTCCTCTGTCCATGGGATTTTCCAGGCAAGAGTACTGGAGTGGGGTGCCAGTGCCTTCTCTGTGGTTCTCCTCTAATCATTCCTTAGTCTCCTAAGCTATACACATGCAGGACACACCTCCAGAATCCTAGCATAGAACAGCTGCTAGGCAGATACTTTAGAGGTCACCCAGTGTTGCCATTTGGGCTTACCCAGTGGGGAGACCCTTTGGTGAACACCAATAGCATTAAGACCTCAGAAAATAGATGCCTAGGAATAAAGACAAAACTCAAGGGGAAACAGACAGGAATAAGCATCAAACTGAAACAGACTACCCCTAATAAAGCTTAAACCCAAGTTTTGAAGGGATCCAGGTGATTGGCTTGGAAAAGGAAATGGGAACCCACTCCAGTGTTCTTGCCTGGAGAATCCCAGGGATGGCAAAGCCTGGTGGGCTGCTGTCTATGGGGTTGCACAGAGTTGGACAGAACTGAAGTGACACAGCAGCAGCAGCAGCAGCAGCAGGTGATCGGCAGTAGTTTACTTTTCAGAAGAAGTCTATAATGTGCCATCTACAATTGCTAGCACACAATAAAAATTATTAGATGTGCAAAGCTGGGAAGAACGACCAATAACCAAGAGACAAAATAATTAATAAAAGCAAGAAAAAATAAGGACTTCAAAGCAACTGTGATTAAATCATTAAAATAATAGAGAAAAAGATGTAGAAGAGAGGTAGAACAGAACATTTCAGTTTTTAAACATTTAGAAGAAAAATGAAATGAACATTTTGGAACTGCAAAATTCAGTATCTGACCTGACACAAAGAATTGACTCACTGGAAAAAACCCTGATGCCAGGAAAGATTGAAGGCAGAAGAAGAGGATGACGGAGGATGAGATGGTTAATGGCATCACCGACTTGACAGACATGAGTTTGGGCAAGCTCTCGGAGTTGGTGATGGACAGGGAAGCTTGGCATGCTGCAGTCCATGAGATGGCAAAGACTCGGACACGACTGAGCAGCTGAACTGAACTGAGGTGGATTTAAAAGTATACTAGCAGAAATTCCCTGGTGGTCCAGTGGTTGGGACTCCACACTTCCACTGCAGGAGGCACAGGTTCAATCCCTGGTCAGGGAACTAGGACCCTGCAAGTCTCATGGCCAAATAAGTGAATAAATAAAGGCATACTAGCAACACTTCCTTTTCACAGCAAACTATATTCAATATCCTATAATAAACTGTACTGGAAAAGAATATGAAAAAGAATATATAGATAACAGTCATTTTACTGGAAAGTAGAAATTAACACAACTGTGTAAATCATCTATACTTCAATAAAACTAAAAAAATTCCATACCTTAGAAATCAGTTAAACGACTGAAAAACAAAGAAAAACAGGTTGCATATAATATGGCCTCCCATTACTTTCCTGATCTTATCTCTTTCAACTCTCCAACTTAATAACTCAGTCCTTGCTGTTCCTTAAACACACCTGGCACAGTCTTGCTTTAGAGGCTCTGCAGTGGCTGTTTCTTCTTCCTGGAACATTCTTCCCCAACATGTTTTTCTAGGCACCTTATTTAAAAATCAACACTTCCATCCACTTGTGCACCCTCACTCCCACCCCATCTGTGCCCTTAGACTTCCAATCACCCTACCATGCCTTTCTTCCATAGAACTTTTCACCTTCTAACATTCTGCATTTGATATTTATATACATATATATGGAATACATATATAACTCTTGAAGAATGTAGGCAAACAACCAAATTGACATCTTCATTACTAATTATTTCATTTCCAGTAATTACTAATTCAGTACTAATACATATATAAAAATCACAGTAGCAATAATAATATCAGTTGTTTAGTGCTCTCCTAGTTGGCACAGAAAGATTAATTAATTGGTATCAAGTCATACAGCTAGAGTAAGTGGCAGAGCCAGGATTAGATCCATACTGAGTTCCAATAAAAATAACTTTTAGATTAGAAAGGATACTATCTAAAGATATGTAAATGAACTAAATGTAACAATTAAATTTGTCTGTTGAAAAAAAAAAAAAAACTTTTCCTAGCATTGAAGAATGAAATGCAGATATTAGTATATGTCACTGGGTGATGCTCTTTGTTAAACTTCTCTCTCAGAAAGGTAATCTGAGGAATTATACTTAATCACATGGGAAAGAATTTATGCTAGGTCTAATAATAATTAAGTTGGCTCTTTAACCACAAAAGTTACACAGTTCAGAAAACAAATTTACAAAAGGTAAGCCACACAAATTTATGGTAGAAAAAATTTCTGTAGACTGTAAACTTAAAGGCTTCTATATCACAAACATGAGATCTCCCTTCATTTATTTTTATCTTTTTCCATTTATGTCTCCATTTAATTTTAATGTCTTGATAAGATTTTAATTTTTGTCAAGAGTTCTTGAATGTTTTTAAAATTTATTCCTAAGAAACATAGTTTTGATATCACTGAAATGTACTCTGTATCTTTACTTTTTTATGCTAAAATATTTTAAAGTAAATTGACCATACACCCTTTAATATTTCAATATGTATTGCTCAAATAACATCATGCTTTACCATTAATTAAACGATTCCTTAATATCATCAATTATCCAAAAGTCAATAGTCAATAAACATTAAAGGGGGGGAATTCCCTGGTGGTCCAGTGGCTAAGACTCTGTGCTCCCAATGCAGGGGGCCTGGGTTCGAGCCCTGGACAAGGAGCTAGATCCCACATGCAGCAACTAAGACACAGTGCAGCCAAATTAAAACAAATAAATGATTAAAAAAAAAAAAATTAAAGGGGGCTCAGGCTTATTAGTAATTAGAGAAATACAAATTAATAAGATGAAGGCATATGTTGCACACACATCAAATTGACAGAAATGTTAACAGTATGATACCAAGTGTTGGAAAGGTTGCACAGGAACTCTAATACATTGCTAGAGGGAAGGGAGGTAATAATCCTTCTGGAAAGACAGCATTACGTAGCACATGTAATAGTGAACATGTATATACCTATGTCCTCTACCACTGCTAGATATACCTAACAGAAAATGTAGTGTGAAATGAAAATATTTCTTGTCATATTAATCAATAAAAAATGCCACAGCCGTCAGTGGTTTCGGGCCTCCAAAAGTGAATTCGAGCGCCCCAGGCTGTGATCAGGAGGATGCTGCCAGCTCCAACTGACTGCTGAGGAGCTGAGGGAATGCAAGAAGCCAGGTGAACTAGGGGACAGGACTGGGCCCAGGTATCTGAGGTGCATTTGAAAGGAACAAATTCCGTGAGCCCCGAGGCTTGCACCTTTCCAGAGAATGCTAAATTCCTTAACATGATACCTGATCTTTGATGTTCAAGACTACCTGCTCTCTTCGTTGCAAACCTGTATATAGCCTGACTACCCTCCTGCCTTCTTGGACCAGTTTTCTCAGAGCTACTGAGATGCTGTCTCCCACGCTTGGAGTCCTAAACATTCCCACCAAATAAAATAACTCTCTACTTTCAGATTGTGAGTATATTTTTTTAGTGGACAGCAGTGAGAAACAAGTATACCAAAAAACATTTCAATCTTCTTCTATTACATACTTAAAAAATGTAGCAAGAAATAAGACATTTATACCAAGAAACAGTATTGTTTGTAATAGGAAAATTTTTAAATAACTCAAATGTCCCTCATTATTAGAGGGGATAAATTGTGGTATGTAAATACAATAGAAAAAACACTAAGGTAAAACTAACAAAATTAGAGCTCTTGCAACAACATGGATCAATCTCACAAATTTCATAATGAAGAAATAAGAACAAACTAACAGGCATAGTATAAGTCTGTTCACATAAACTTCAAAACCAGTGCCTGACACTTATTTTCAACTGTGTCAGCAAATAAAAAATATATCCACATATATCTATACAAATATAAAGAAAGTATGGCAAAATGTTAACTATAAATCTAAGCGAAGAGTATACAAAGGTTCATTGTACTACATTGCTACTTTTTAGGTTTGTGCATTTTCAAAGTAGAAAGATGATATTTGTTTATAATTATTTATTAAACTATACATATTTTATGCATTTTTTCTATATGTAAATTTCACGAGAAAAAAATGTAAAAATAATGTAATAAAATACATAAAAACACTTTCAAAGAAAAATTGCTATGTATTTGTTAAACAGTGACAGACTTTATTTTCTTGGGCTCCAAAATCACTGCAGATGGTGACTACAGCCATGAAATTAAAATACACTTGCTCTTTGGAAGAAAAGCTATGACCAACCTAGACAGCATATTAAAAAGCAGAGATATTACTTTGCTGACAAAGGTCCATCTAGTCAAAGCTATGGTTTTTCCAATAGTCATGTATGGATGTGAGAGTTGGACTATAAAGAAAGTGAAAGTGAAAGTTGCTCAGTTGTGTCCGACTCTTTACGACCCTATGGACTATATAGTCCATGGAATTCTCCAGGCCAGAATACTGGAGTGGGTAGCCTTTCCCTTCTCCAGGGGATCTTCCCAACCCAGAGATCGAACCCAGGTCTCCTGCATTGCAGGCAGATTCTTTACCAACTGAGCTATCAGGGAAGCCCTGATAAAGAAAGCTGAGTGCCAAAGAATTAATGCTTTTGAACTGTGGTGTTGGAGAACTCTTGAGAGTCCCTTGAACTGCAAGGAGATCAAACCAGTCCATCTTGAAGGAAATCAATCCTGAATATTCATTGGAAGGACTGCTGCTGAAGCTGAAGCTCTAATACTCTGGCCACCTGATGCGAAGAACTGACTTATTGGAAAAGACCCTGATGCTGGGAAAGACTGAGGGCAGGAGGAGAAGGGGAAGACAGAGGATGAGATGGTTGGATGGCATCAACAACTCAACGGATCTGAGTTTGAGCAAGCTCTGGGAGTTGGTGATGGACAGGGAAGCCTGGTTTGCTGCAGTCCATGGGTCAGACACAACTGCAAAGAGTTTGCTGCAAAGAGTCGGACGCGACTGACTGAATTGATTTGTTAAACATTACTATTAAAAATAATAAACTTTTGCTTTATAATAAGCAAGCATAAGCAAGAGGGCTTTTTAAAATTTGGGACGTTTACCTGAGATCAGTCTATCAAAAGATACCTCCTTAAGACTAGTTTTTGAGGCTAGTAACATAAGAATGTCATTTTATTTTTCCATGAGATAGTTCTTATACAACCATCAATTCTGAATCTTGTTTAGTTTGATACTAGATAGTGTATTCTTCTAAATAATTTTCATAAACTGCAATATGATACTCCAATACTCATTTCGGCAGATAATACTAGCATACACTACTTTAAAATGTATTATAAGAAAACTCTGGATAAAAGTTTTATCATTATTCAAATATCATACACAATTCATAATGTCCATGTATTTTCTATAGGTTTTTCCAATATTCTTACTAGGATTCCACAGTTTGTTTTTTTTAAACCCTCAAAGTCTCAGAAGGTAAAGAATATGCCTGCAATACAGGAGACCAATTTTTGTTCCCTGGGTCAGGAAGATTCCCGTGGAGGAGGAAATGGCAATCCACTCCAGTATTCTTGCCTGGAGAATCGAAGGACAGAGGAGCCTGGGGGCTACCGTCCATTGGGGTTGCGAAGAGCTGGACATGACTGAGTGACTAAGCACTACCATGTCTCTCAAAGATGTTCAGAGGGCTTCCCTAGTGGCTCAGTGGTAAAGAATCTGCTTTCCAATGCAGGAGACAAGAGTTTGATCTGGTCTGGGAAGATCCCACATGCTGGGGAGCAACTAAGTCCATGAGCCACAACTACTGAGCCTGTGCTCTAGAGCCCACATGCTACAACTACTGAAGCTCACGCTCCACAAGAGAAGCTACTGCAGTGAGAAGCCTGAGCACTGCCACTAGAGAAAGACCCCACTCATTGCAACCAGAGAAAAGTTCGTGCAACAACAAAGACCCAGCACAGCCAAAAATGAAGAGTGAAAAATAATTTTTTAAAGGATGGTCAGAATTTCATGTTTTAAAACTGACTTTTAATACAGTTATATTAATTGTCTTCTTCTTCTGTGTCATCTAAATCAATATCAAAATCTAAATCATCATCATTTACTTCATTCCTTCTGCAGCTTCTTCTATGGCTGGAACGTAAATTATTTTCAACATTTTCTGTCTTTTCTGGTTCTTTATTAAACCTAAAGATAGAAGAAAAAAACCTCTTATTTCTCAAGATTGCATTGTTTCTGTAGACTGAAAAGACTTTTTACACTACACTTCTTGATTAATAAAGAGCTTAATGAAATAAAAAGGAAAAGATCCTTGAAGATTAACTTAATTGAAGAACCAACCAATTATAATACTGCTGTCAATAAAGCATGATCAAACAAATTAATTTGTGCTGTCCATTAAAGAAAAGAAGTTATACAATGAATAATTCTTTTGTAATGTATAATAAATGTGACTCTCACAGGTAAATATTTTAATTTCCTAAAAATGACGTTTTGCTTTCATTATGATAGAAACACTGAATAATTAAGATTTTTTTTTTCCTATTGGGTAGAAAAAGTCTACATTACTGCGATATACTGTATCTTAAGATTCTCAGAGCTACTCAATGTTTCCTTAAAAGAAAATTCACATACCATTTACTAAAAGAGTAAATCCCAAACATAAAAAGAAATACTCACGGAATAACAACATCTTCTTTCTTTCCACACTTGGCACAAACTTCAAGTTCACAGGCACATGGTCTACACATTATATGATAAGAATCCTTCACTGTCTTTTGTAAACATTTAACACTAAAAATGGAAAAGAAAATAAAATCTTAATTTTTACTAATTGTCTAAGATTTATTTAGTGAAATAAGGGGGTGTGGCTAAGTGTACAGCTGAAAAGCCTCAAACTCTTAAGGTATTTCTCTCATATGTCACTTTAGCTTAATTATATAGCATTTCTAGACAACGGCTGACAACTCAATAGTACTTAACATTGATTAATGGATAAATAAGAATACATATCTTTACAATGGAACATTATTTATTAATAAAAATTAAGCACCGATAAATGTTACAACATGCTTGAAAAAAATTCCTAAGTGAAAGAAACCAGTCACAGAAGTCTAGATATTATTTGATTATTTACATGAAATGTCCAAAATAAGTAAATCTACAGGGACAGAAAACAAGGGAGGGGAGACTGTTGGTGTTGGGGAGAGGGAATGGAGACTGAATCCTAACAGGTATAAGGTTTCTTTCTGAGATGAGAAAATGTTCAAAAACTGATGTGTTATAAAAAAACTGAGTTATACAACTCTATGACATACTAAAAGTTGCTAAACTATGTACTTTAGATGGATGAACTATACAGTATGTGAATTAAACCTTAATAAATTTGCTTTTAAAAAGACAAATGGAAATATTAGAAATTAAAAAAAACATGGAGTGAAAGATACAAGATACAAGAAATCTACTTTAAATGTAAAAAGGTATACCTCATTTTACTTTGCAGCTACTGCATTTATTTATTTATACAAATTGAACGTTTGTGGCAGCCTTCTGTTGAGCAAGTCTATCATTATCATTTTTTGCAATATTTGCTCACTTTGTGCCTCTGTGTCACATTTTGGTTACTCTTGCAATATTTCAACTTTTAAATTATTATTATTATATTTGTTACAGTGATCTAAGATAAGTAATCTTTATGTTACTACTGCAAAAAGACTATGACTCATTGAAGGCTCAGATGATGGTTAGCATTTTCTAGCAATAAAGTATTTTTAAAATAAAGTGCTCATTGATTTTTCTAGACATAATGCTACTGCATACTTAATAGACTAAAGTATAGTACAAATGTAAGTTTTATATGCACTGGGAAACCAAAAAATTCATGTGACTCAGTTTATTGCAGTATTTGCTTTACTGAGGTGGCATGGAATCAAACCCCCAATATCTCTGAGATATGCCTGTTTACAGTTAAAAGTAGAAGGAAAGGAAAAAAATGAAACAAAACATGCAAACACTAATCAGAAGAAAGCTGGAGTAACTACATTATTATTGAAATTGACTTCAAAGCAAAGAAAAAAAATTGTTAAGCTTAAGAAAGACTATTACATGACAATAAAGGAATCAATTTTCCCAAAGTATGCAATATCTTAAATATTTATTTATGCACCTAAAAACAGGGTTTGAGATAACTGATGCAAAACCATTGAACCAAAAAGAGAAACAAACAAATCCACAATTAAAACTGTGGACTTCAATGTTTCTCTCTTTATAAGTGAAGCAATGAGTAGACAAAAAGCAGCAAAACTATACAACACCTGGTCGACAGAGTCTATCAATCAAACTGACATTTATAGAACACTCCACCTAACAAGAGCAATATAGTCTCTTCAAGCACACATGGAACAGAATCTAAAATTGACTATACTCTGAATTATAACACCAACCTCAATGAATTAAGAACAAAAACCAAAGTTTATATAAGGTGTATTCTTTTACCACAATGAAATTAACTAGAAATCAGTAAAAGAAAAACATCTGGAAAACATCCAAATATACAGAAATTAAAACACTTCTAAACAACCTATAGGTTAAAGAGGAAGTCTCAACAGCAATTAGAAAATGTTTTGATTCAATAATAATGAAATATAGCATCAAAATTTGTGGAATAGAGCTAAAAAGACATTCTGGGGAAATTTATATAATTAAATGTTTATATTAGGCAAAAGAACTATCCAAACTTCCACCTTAAGAAAACAAAAAAAGAACAGTAAATTAACTCAAAGCAATATCAATATGAACAGAAATCAGTGAAACTGAAAAACAGAAAAAAAAGAAAACCAATAAAACTCTAAGCAGGCTATTTGAAAAGATTAATGTAATTCATGAACATATAACCAGACAGACCAAGATAAAAAAGGAGAGAACACAATAAACCAATTTCAGGAAAGAACAAGGGAACACTATAGATGCAACAGATATTAAAAGAATAAGAAAAATTTACTAACAACGCTATGCCTATAAATCCAACCACTTTATTGAAATGGACAAATTTCTGGAAAGACAGTATAAAAACCTGCTTAAGATGAAACAGATAATCTAAAAACCCTAGCCATTAAAGAAAAACTTTATAATCTTTAAAAACTCTCCAACAAAGACAACTCTAGGCACAAATGGCTTTACTGCTAAATTCTACTAAATATCTGGAAGTTCACAGTTTACATATTGCTGAAGCCTGGCTTGGAAAATTTTGAGCATTATTTTACTAGCATGTGAGATGAGTGCAATTGTGCGCGAGTTTGAGAATTCTCTGGCATTGCCTTTCTTTGGGATTGGAATGAAAATTGACTTTTTCCAGTCCTGGGGCCACTGCTCAGTTTTCCAAATTTGCTGACATATTGAATGCAGCACTTTCACAGCATCATCTTTTAGGATTTGAAATAGTTCAACTGGAATTCCATCACATCCACTAGCTTTGTTCGTAGTGATGCTTCCTAAGGCCCACCTGACTTCACATTCCAGGATGCCTGGCTTTAGCTGAGTGTGACAGATCACACGTTCATGATTATCTGGATCATGAAGATCTTTTTGTACAGTTCTTCTGTGTATTCTTGCCCTCTTCTTAATATCTTCTGCTTCTGTTAGATCCATACCATTTCTGCCTTTATTGAGCCCATCTTTGCATGAAATGTTCCCTTGATATCTCTAATTTTCTTGAAGAGATCTCTAGTCTTTCCCATTCTGTTGTTTTCCTCTATTTCTTTGCATTAATCACTGAGGAAGGCTTTCTTATCTCTCCTTGCTATTCCTTGGAACTCTGCATTCAAATGGGTATATCTTTCCTTTTCTCCTTTGCCTTTCACTTCTCTTCTTTTCACAGCTATTTGTAAGGGTTCAAGCTGGTTTTAGAAAAGGCAGAGGAACCAGAGATCAAATTGCTTTTTGCATCAAAAAAGCAAGAGAGTTCCAGAAAAACATCTATTTCTGCTTCACTGACTATGTCAAAGCCTTTGACTGTGTGGATCACAACAAACTGGAAAATTCTGAAAAGATGGGAATACCAGACCACCTGACCTGGCTCTTGAGAAATGTATATACAGGTCAGGAAGCAACAGTTAGAACTGGACATGGAACAACAGACTGGTTCCAAATAGGAAAAGGAGTACGTCAAGGCTGTATATTGTCCACCTCTCTTATTTAACTTCTATGCAGAGTACATCATGAGAAACGCTGGGCTGGAGGAAGCACAAGCTGGAATCAAGATTGCCGGGAGAAATATCAATAATCTCAGATATGCTGATGACACCACCCTTATGGCAGAAAGCGAAGAAGAACTAAAGAGTCTCTTGATGAAAGTGAAGAGAAGAGTGAAAAAGTTGGCTTAAAGCTCAACATTCAGAAAATGAAGATCATGGCATCTGGTCCCATCACTTCATGGGAAATAGATGGGGAAACAGTGGAAACAGTGGCTGACTTTATTTTTCTGGGCTCCAAAATCACTGCAGATGGTGACTGCAGCCATGAAATTAAAGGACGCTAACTCCTTGGAAGGAATTTATGACCAACCTAGATAGCATATTGAAAAGCAAAGACATTACTTTGCCAACAAAGGTCTGTCTTGTCAAGGCTATGGTTTTTCCAGAAGTCATGTATGGATGTGAGAGTTGGACTGTAAAGAAAGCTGAGTGCCGAAGAATTGATGCTTTTGAACTGTGGTGTTGGAGAAGACTCTTGAGAGTCCCTTGGACTGCAAGGAGATCCAACCAATCCATCCTAAAGGAGATCAGTCCTGGGTGTCATTGGAGGGACATATGTTGAAGATGAAACTCCATTACTTTGGCCACCTGATGCAGAAAGCTGACTCATTTGAAAAGACCCTGATGCTGGGAAAGATTGAGGGCAGGAGGAGAAGGGGATGACAGAGTATGAGATGGCTGGATGGCATCACGGACTCGATGGACATGGGTTTGGGTGGACTCCGGGAGTTGCTGATGGACAGGGAGGCCTGGCGTGCTGCGGTTCATGGGGTTGCAAAGAGTCAGACACGACTGAGCGACTGAACTGAACTACTAACATTTAAAAGATAGTACTGCTGCTGCTGCTGCTAAATTACTTCAGTCGTGTCCAACTTTGTGCGACCCCATAGATGGCAGCCCTCCAGGCTCCCCCGCCCCCGGGATTCTCCAGGCAAGAACAATGGAGTGGGTTTCCATTTCATTTGTATACAACTGCTTCTAGAAAACAAAATAGAAGCAGTCCCCAACTCACTTGATGAGACCCTAACATCAAGATAACGACAAAATTTCAGATGACTATTGGTAATAAAAATGGGTATGAAACTTTGTTAGCAAATAAAATCTAGCAATATGTAAAAAGGATTCAGTCATGATCAAGTGGGGTTTATCCAAGTATGTTAAAGGCTGATTTTATATTAAAATCAATAAATGTTAACTCATCAAATCAATGTTCTAAGAAAGAAAACCCACATGATTATCTAAATAGATGCAGAAAAAGTATCTGACAAAACTTAATTGAAGCTTTCAAAGTGCAGTGCTGTAAAAGACTCTGTAGAGTCCGTTGGACAGCAAGGAGATCAAACCAATCAATCCTAAAGGAAATCGACCCTGAATATTCATTGGAAGAACTGATGCTGAAGCTGAAGCTCCAATACTTTGGTCTTCTGATGAGAAGAGCCGACTCATTGGAAAAGACCCTGATGCTGGGAAAGACTGAAGGCAGGAGATTGGAAAGCAAGAAATAAAACTGTCCTCATTTTTTATCGCTTAATTGTATTTATTTATTTTTGGGCCGTGCCATGCAGCTTGTAGGATCTTAGTTCCTTGACCAGAGATTTAACCCAGGCCATATCAGTGAAAGAGCCAAGTCCAAACCACCGGACCACCAGGGAATTTTCATGTCTTCATTTTTTAAAAAAATCACTGTCTATGTAGGAAAATCTCACAGAATATACCAAAAAAGTATTAGAAATAAAATTGGCAAGCTGATTCTAAAGTTACAAGAAAAAGCAAAGGAAAAATATTAGCCGAAACAATTTTGAAAAAAGAAAAAGAAGGTGGGAACACTTTTAAGACTGGATTTCAAGATTTATCTTAAAGCTGTAGTAATCAAGGTAGTGTGGTACTGGTGAAAAGTAGATTAATAGGACAGAACAGACTCTAACATATATAATCAATTGATTTTCAACATAGTACAAAGGTAATTCAATGGAGAAAGGAGAGACTTTTAAACAAATGACCACAGAGCAGTTGGATATACAAAAAATTAACAGAAAATGGACCATAAACCCAATATAAAACCAAGAATTACATAATTTCTAGAAGAAAACACAGTAAAAGTATTTGTGATCCTAACCAAAGATGTTTTACCTACAAGAAAATAATAATTAATACATCCTGATAAATGAAACAGATCTTCACCAAAATAAAACATTTCTCCACTTTAAGATACTCTTAAATGATAAAACATAAGTCAGAATTTGGCAGAAAATATTTGTAAAACCCATATCTAATCAACGATTTGCACCTACAATATATAAGGATTCTCAAAATTCAGTAATAAGTGAAACAAAACAACTTAATCAAAACATGAGCTAAATATATGTATAGAAAAAAAGAAATAAGGATGCAAAATGAGCACAGGAATAGATGATTAGCATCATTGGTCATCAAAAAATGCAAATTAAAATCAAAATGAGATAGAGCTATTCACACTTATGGTTCAAAAAGAACAAAGCAAGACTTCAAGGGGGAAAAAAAAACCTGACAATCCTAAGTATTGATAAGCATGTTAAACATCTGGAACTCTCACACACTGCTATTGAGAATGCAAATGATACAGCCACTATGGAATATAGTTGGACAATTTATTCTAAACATACCCTTAACATAAACCCAGTGAGCTGACTACTAGATATTTACTCATGAGAAATGAGACCATACATTTACACAAAACCCTGCATATGAATGTTTATGGCAGGATAGTTCACAATCACCAAAAATTAGCAAAACCTAAATGACCATGAGCCAGGGGACAGATGAACAACTTTGATACATCCTGAAGGAATACGACTCAGCAATAAAAAGGCCCAACCACTGATTTAATCAAGATTGCTGGGAGAAATATCAATAACCTCAGATATGCAGATGACACCACCCTTATGGCAGAAAGTGAAGAGAAACTCAAAAGCCTCTTGATGAAAGTGAAAGAGGAGAGCAAAAAAGTTGGCTTAAAGCTCAACATTCAGAAAACGAAGATCATGGCATCTGGTCCCACCACTTCATGGGAAATAGATGAGGAAACAGTGGAATCAGTGTCAGACTTTATTTTTCTGGGCTCCAAAATCACTACAGATGGTGACTGCAGCCATGAAATTAAAAGACGCTTACTCCTTGGAAGGAAAGTTATGACCAACCTAGATAGCATATTCAAAAGCAGAGATATTACTTTGCCAACAAAGGTTCATCTAGTCAAGGCTATGGTTTTTCCTGTGGTCATGTATGGATGCGAGAGTTGGACTGTGAAGAAAGCTGAGTGCCGAAGAATTGATGCTTTTGAACTGTGGTGTTGGAGAAGACTCTTGAGAGTCCCTTGGACTGCAAGGAGATCCAACCAGTCCATTCTGAAGGAGATCAGCCCTGGGATTTCTTTGGAAGGAATGATGCTAAAGCTGAAACTCCAGTACTTTGGCCACCTCATGCGAAGAGTTGACTCACTGGAAAAGACTCTGATGCTGGGAGGGATTGGGGGCAGGAGGAGAAGGGAACGACAGAGGACGAGATGGCTGGATGGCATCACGGACTCAATGGACATGGGTTTGGGTGGACTCCGGGAGTTGGTGATGGACAGGGAGGCCTGGCGTGTTGCAATTCATGGGGTCGAAAAGAGTCAGACACGACTGAGCGACCGATCTGATCTGACTAATTTACACAACAATGCAGATGAATCTCAAATCCACTATGTTAAGTTAAAGAAGTCAGCCTCAAAGACCATATACTATGTGAGTCCTATATATGACATTCTGCAAGAAGGCAAGAAAACAGATCAGTGTTTGCCAGGGACTGGGAGTGAGGCAGCAGGATACCAAGTGGCATAAAGGAATGTTAGGGGGTAATAGGACTGTCTTGTATCTTAACTGTGATATCACTCTCAAAAACGTATTCATTTGTCAAAACTTACAAAACTGTTATTAAAACAAAACAACTGGCCCCCATATAGACTTAGTTAGACTAAGCCCCAAATCATCAAAAGTCAAAGTGTTAGTCACTCAGTCACGTCCGACTATTTACAACCCTATTGACTGGGGCCACCAGGCTCCTCTGTCCATGGGATTCTCCAGGCAAGAATGATGGTGTGAGTTGCCATTTCCTTCTCCAGGGGATCTTCCTGACCCAGGGATCAAACCTGGTCTCCTGCACTGCAGGCAGATTCTTAACCATTTGAGCCACTAGGGAAGCCCCCCAAATCATCAAACTGAGACTTAATTTCAGTTTTGGCTCTCCCAGAAATGGAATTTTAAACCAATCCTGAATACATGCTCAGTCATATCTGACTCTGTGAACCCATGGATCACCAGGTTCCTCTGTACATGGAATTGTCCAGCTAATAACGCTAGAGTGTACTGCCATCTCCTCTTCCAACAGATCTTTCCTGTGCAGGGATCCAATGCATGTCTCCTGAGTAGGCTGCACTAGCAGGAAATTCTTTGCCATTGCAGCCACCTGGGGAAGCCCCTTAAATCAATCACGAATTGTCTGATCAGCACAAGCTAGGTACTCAGCCTGATAAGTAAGTAAGTAAGTGAAGTTGCTCAGTCATGTCTGACTCTTTGTGACCCCATGGACTGTAGCCTACCAGGCTCCTCTGTCCATGGAATTTTCCAGGCAATAGTACTGGAGTGGATTGCCATTTCCTTCGCCAGCGGATCTTCCTGACCCAGGGATCGAACCCGGGTCTCCGCGTTGTAGACAGACGCTTTACCATCTGAGCCACCAGGGAAGACCTGATAAGGCTGATAAGACTCCTGTTATTCCCTAAAGAAAAGTGACTTTGCAATAACCAACCTGCTTTTCTGTCTAGTGTGACTTTCTTGTTACCATTCCTTTCTACCTACAAAAGTCTTTCATGTTCTACAGTTCCTCACAGATCCTTTCCATCTTCTAAATGAGACAAAGTCAATAAAATCTTTAAAAGTCACTCAGTTGAATTTTGTTTTTTAACATTGTTTATTACAACATGTATATTTTACTGCATGTTAGAGCTTTGGGGAATATAAATTAGAATTAAAAAGAAAAAGTCTTCACAATCAAAGTGAAAATAATTTTGAAAATTGTTTGCTAAATTATTTGGTATGCTTGTGTTTTGACTTTCCAAACAGCTTTATTTAATTACTTTGAAATAAAAGTTAGATTAAAATTTCATGCTATTAGAATACATACAAAGTCCTACCAATACAAATGGACTAGAAAAAAAAAATCTCAGTATTTTTTGGATTCAATTTTTTTAAGTTTTTAAAATAATTTTAAAGAAACTGTTTTGGTTAGGTTCTTCTGAGGCTTCAAAGAAATTCATTTCTATGAATATGCTATTTTATAACAGGGACTCCCGGGGTAAACTAATCCTTAAGTATTCAAATTGTTAATTCAAGGATAAAACTGTATTTATAGAACTGTTAATGTTAAAATTTACATGTAAAATAGGCTCGAAAATGGGATATCCTGTTTTGGAATCCAGAGTCAAAAGAGAGCAGATTCTACACTCTCTGGCCCATCTAATCCTCAAGACAGTGACTTTTGGCACTGGCTCAAACACTGGCATAGCTTATTAAAATGCAGATGCCTGGGCTACACCCATTATTTACATAATCAGAATCTTGGGGATGGGTCCCAAGAATCTGTCCGTTAACAAACTCATGAAATTCTCATGCACCTAAGCACTTGAGAACTCTTGACCACATCAAAGTACTACTGCCTAGATAGGGGAATTTTCCAATATCCCCAAAGCTGGTTGAGAAGACAAGGAATTTTGTTGCTGTAAGCAATTATGCTCTTTTCAAATTTAAATCCACTTGGAAAAACAGGTTGTATTAGGCTAGTGAATATAAATCTACCTCTAAGGAAATACACACATAGACACATTTTTAAAATGTTTCCTTTTCATAAATGTGAAATGTTTGTTGAAAGGTAAATTATATACATTTTTTATATGTTTACAACCTTCAAGTTCTTCAATCACAGACTTGAGATATTTGTACCCCTCTGCTTTCAAACCTCTTAACCTAGGCTTTATGTCTTCACGGGGAGTAGAGAGAGAGAAGATGTGAAAGTAATTCGAGTTTCAGCGTTTTTCTTCTTCTACGTCACATTTGTCCAGCCTAAGAACCTTGATCTTAAGGACAAGATGGTTTAGACATTATTTTAATGATAAAAGGTATACATTACAAGTTGTCATAGAACTTGTGCAGTTATCTTGAAACATCTTTAAAAACACTTGTAAGTTAGATAATCACTCTTATTTTTTCTTACAAAACGAGTGGTAAGGAAAAACTTGAAAATTGACCTAAATATAAATTTAACCTAATTTCCCCTGAAAATAGCTATATTTTGAATATTTTATGAGTTCATTACTAAGAGAACTGCAGAGATGTTAAAATAATGGTGGCTTGGCCTTCTTTTCATATTTTCATGGACTACAATTCCCAGAAACAATAAATCTTGTCCATGCATACACCACAACTAACCATTTTAGTGGGACCTGGTCAAATAAAACCACAGGTTACTCCTATGAACCACATTTACTAACTGATAGGGCCCATCTGGGGTCTCACTGATAAGATGGCTCATTATGTTGACCTTGCAAACTAAGAATAAAATCACAGTGATCCTTGAGTTTGACCAAATTGCTCAAATGACATTCTGCTTTCCCACTGGTGCATCTTCTCAAAGCTGTGAGACCACCAGATTCCAGACCTCCGGCTACAGGACTCAATTATAGGCTAAAAAATTAACCATCCCTTCAGAGAATTTTTCATTGGTGGGGTATAAGAAGGACCCCGTAAGAAAGGGAGGACAATGGTTCTTCTTAAGGGCCAGTCACCCTGGCCCTTAGAAAGAAGATAAAAGAAAATAAAAGCTAAAAAATGTTTACTATCCATTTAAGGGATAAAATTTTATTTTCAAGATTACTGTAAATACTAGAAAATATTATGTATTTTGATTTGGGAAGCAAGAGATTTAGATCTAGCCTAGCTTTGACATATCCTTGGCATATAATCACTGAAAGTCACTTTAACTTCTTTGAGTGTCATTTTTTATAATAGTTACTAAAAGTGCTGAAACTTAGCAAGAACAAAGACAGCAGCACCAAACTGTATTAGTAATCACTGTATTTGTCACCTCCACAAACCCACAGCTAACTAGCAAAAATGAAAAACCCACACTTTTAAATGACATCCTTCCATTATCAACACATTTTAAATTGCATAATAAAACACAGCAACATTTGGAAGATCTATATAATTAAATGAATTAATATTTTCCAAACTAGCAAAATGCATAATGTTACAAAACCATGCATGGGTGAAAGATCCATTCAACTGCAAGACAGACCCATGGATTGAAGTATAAGAAGTGTTTACTGATATGGTTTCAGATTCTACACCGTATCAAAGATGAATTTCTATAATTATCTGGAAAAGGTTATTAATATTTACTTCTGTTCCTTTCAGTTCAGTTGCTCAGTCGTGTCCGACTCTTTGTGACCCCATGAATCGCAGCACGCCAGGCCTCCCTGTCCATCACCAACTCCCAGAGTTCACCCAAACTCTTGTGCATCGAGTCGGTGATGCCATCCAGCCATCTCATACTCTGTCATCCCCTTCTCCTCCTGCCCCCAATCCCTCCCAGCAGCAGGGTCTTTTCCAATGAGTCAACTCTTCGAATGAGGTAGCCAAAGTATTGGAGTTACAGCCTCAGCATCAATCATTCCAATGAACACCCAGGACTGGTTTTTAGGATGGACTGGTTGGATCTCCTTGCAGTCCAAGGGACTCTCAAGAGTCTTCTCCAGCACCACACTTCAAAAGTATCAAATCTTTGGCGCTCAGCATTCTTCACAGTCCAACTCTCATATCCATACATGACCACTGGAAAAACCATAGCTTCGACTAGAGGGACCTTTGTTGGCAAAGTAACATCTCTGCTTTTGAATATGCTTTCTAGGTTGATCACAACTTTCCTTCCAAGGAGTAAGCATCTTTTAATTTCATGGCTACAATCACCATCTGCACTGATTCTGGAGCCCCAAAAAATAAAGTCTGACACTGTTTCCCCATCTATTTGCCATAAACATGTGATAGGACCAGATACCATGATCTTAGTTTTCTGAATGTCGAGCTTTAAGCCAACTTTTTCACTCTCCTCTTTTACTTTCATCAATATTTACTTACACTATTTTAAAAATGTACTGCTTCATTTTCCTTCTACTAGTCAGACACTAATGAAATTCATAAATATAGAAAACAATGCCACTTGTCTCATTAATATTTTTGTTTCAAAAGTTATTTTTCATATAAAATTATTATTATTAAATGTGGTGACCCAAGGACAAAAGAGCAGATAAAACCAAGAAGGGTCTTGGAACGCAGGGACAGAAAAACCAGGCCCTTATCATCCTTCCCTCCCCGGTGTTGTAATTATTAAGGGATTTCAGGTCCTCCTGAGCAGTATAACCTGTCTCCCCTCCTAACCCACACAGGCTTGCTTCCCCTTCTTCCCACACCCAGTATACATGCCTCATCCAATCAGCAAATAACCCACAAGACCCCTAGCCCACTCTCTGAATCATGGGTATAAAAGTGGACTAAGAACCACTGTTCAACGAAATTCTCCCTTGAGCTGGCCTGCTGTTCTAACAGTGTCTCCCATTCTAATGAACTTTATTTCCCTCTCATTCTGTCTCATGTCTGGAAATTCTTTTCCAACCCATACTAGCAACACGACATTAACCTTTAATGGTTGCTTATGCTATGCTAAGTCACTTCAGTCATGTCCGACTCTGTGCAATCCCATAGATGGCAGCCCACCAGGTTCCCCCATCCCTGGGATTCTCCAGGCAAGAACACTGGAGAGGGTTGCCATTTCCTTCTCCAATGCATGAAAGTGAAAAGTGAAAGTGAAGTCGCTCAGTCGTGTCCGACTTTTAGCGACCCCATGGACTGTAGCCTACCAGGCTCCTCCCTCCATGGGACTCTCCAGGCAAGAGTACTGGAGTGGGGTGCCACTGCCTTCTCCACAGTTGCTTATATTCACATTACTTATAAATTAATTATTTTTAAGTCTCAGTTTTCAATGGCAACCCACTAGGAGGAGTGGACATGAGGAGTGGACTCGCTAGGAGTCAGACATGACTGAGCAACCTCACTTTCACTTTCATGCATTGAAGAAGGCAATGGCAACCCACTCCAGTGTTCTTGCTTGGAGAATCCCAGGGACAGGGGAGCCTAATGGGCTGCTGTCTATGGGGTCACACAGAGTTGGACACGACTGAAGCGACTGAGCATAGCATTTTTATATCTAAAACAATAAATATCATTATATCTAATAAATACCATTAGATATAATGCATAAAAGCTGATATAAATCAAGCTATCTGGGTTCTCAGTAATTTTTAACAATATAAAGAAAGAGGTCCTGACAACAAAAGCTTTGAGAACCACTGATCTAGACAATAAACATCAATTGGAAAATAACTGATCTGATATTTTTAGTATTTCTGGAATGGACTTTCTGCCACAACTTTTCTGGTACTGCCTTCATTTCCTGGTTTTATTTACTACACTTTAACCTTTATGATAATTCAGCTCCACTTATAATCCTCTCACATGAGATGACTAGGTACTTTCGTAAACAGTGAGCTGTGCTACTCCACCCTTCGTGGATAAATAATAGAAACTACACTGAGGATCAAAACCATACCCAAGAAAAAAGAAATGCAAAAAGGCAAAAGGGTTGCCTAAGGAGACCTTACAAACAGCAGAGAAAAGAGAAGCTAAAGGCAAAGAAGAACAGGAAAGATATACCCATTTGAATGCACAGTTCAAAGAATAGCAAGGAGATAAGAAAGCCTTCCTCAGCGATCAATGCAAAGAAATATAGGAAAACAACAGAATGGGAAAAACTAGAGATCTCTTCAAGAAAATTAGAGATACCAAGGGAACATTTCATGTCCTTTATCGAGCTCAACATTCAGAAAACGAAGATCATGGCATCCAGTCCCATCACTTCATGGCAAATAGATGGGGAGACAATGGAAACAGTGAGAGACTTTGCTTCAAAATCACTGAAGACGGTGACTGCAGCCATGAAATTAAAAGACGCTTGCTCTTTGGAAAAAAATCTATGACCAACCTATTGAAAAGCAGAGACATTACTTTGCCAACAAAAGTCCGTCTAGTCAAAGCTATGGTTTATCCAGTAGTCATGTATGGATGTGAGAGTTGGACTCTAAAGAAGGCTGAAGGCCAAACAATTGATGCTTTTGAACTGTGGTGTTGGAGAAGACTCTTGAGAGTCCCTTGGACTGCAAGAAGATCCAACCTGTCAATGCTAAAGGAAATGAGTCCTGAATATTCATTGGAAGAACTGATTTTGAAGCTAAAATTCCAATACTATGGCTTCCTGATGCGAAGAACTGACTCACTGGGAAAGACTCTGATGCTGGGAAAGATTAAAAGCAGGAAGAGAAGGGGATGACAGAGGATGACATGCTTGGATGGCATCACGGACACAATGGACATGAGTTTGAGTAGGCTCCAGGAGCTGGTAATGGACTGGGAAGCCTGGCATGCTGCAGTCCATGGGGTTACAAGGATTTGGACCCAACTGAGCATCTGAACTGAACTGAACACCGACAGAGCTCTATAAAGTGACAGTTCCTATAGTGGCTCTAAGTAATCTGTGCTAACATAAAAAGAATCGGAAACCATACTAAGGAATTACATCATATGCTACTTAGGAAATGTTTTTAAGGAAACAATGTCTACAGATCTCAAGAACTTTCAGTAGAAGTTTAATTCTCTTCATAGTTAATGTATTTGAAATAAATGGAGATTTTTTTTTACTTCTTATTGCAACGGATTTGACTTAGAAGAATTCTTAGAAGAGTACAAAATATTCACCTCCGACCAACAGTAGTTTAGAAAAAAGAGAAAATGGAAATTACTTCTCAAAACTATTACTTGGAGCAGGCAATTTAAAATCAAAGCTTGCTATATCAATCAATATTAATGTCAAAAAGTAGGCTTTTTGCACAGGTGCACAAGTGATGACAGTACTAAAGACTCTCCTTAATAAGGAGGACTAAAACTCAAGGACTTTAGTCAAATGGACTAATAAAGCCAGGGTTTACAGTCACTGTACTATGATATGACATAGAATGGCCTGTGACTAAAATTCCACTCTAGGACATTTTAATACTCTTGGAATGTGGTGACACAACTCTCAAATTACTGATTAACCAAACTATTGTAAGAGCCTCAAACTATTATAAGCAATGCTGGAGCTGAAGAGCTAAAACAAAGAGGTTAAGCTCACACTCTGTATGTGTGTGTGTGTACATACATAAATACTACATATATATGTCTGTAAATATATATATACACACACACACATATATATACATATTATATAATTTCTTGTCATACACTGGTATATATGGAGGGACTGATCATCTTGTTTTTCACTCGTTAAGTCGTATCTGACTCTTTGCAACCCCACGAACTGCAGCACACCAGACTTTCCTGTCACTATCTTCCGGAGTTTGCTCAAACTCATGTCCATTGAGTCGGTGATGCTATTCAACCATCTCACCCTCTGTCACCCGCTTCTCCTGCCTTCAGTCTTTCTCAGTATCAGGGTTTTTTCCAATGAGTCAGTTCTTCGCACCAGGTAGCCAAATACCGGAGTTTCAATTTCTGCATCATTTCTTCCAATGAATACTCAGGGTTGATTTCCTTTAGGATTGACTGGTTTGATCTCCTTGCTGTCCAAGGGACTCTCAACAGTCTTTTCCAGCACCATAATTCGAAAGCATCAATTCTTTGGCACTCAGCCTTCTTTATGGTCTAACTGTTACATACATACGTGACTATTGGAAAAACCATAGCTTTGACTACACAGACCTTTGTTGGCAAAGTGATGCCTCTGCTTTTCAATAGGCTGTCTAGGTTTGTCATAGCTTTTCTTCCAAGGAGCATGCATCTTTTAATTTCATGGCTGCACTCAACATCTGCAGTGATTTTGGAGCCCAAGAAAATCTCCCAAACCCTTCTATTTGCCATGAAGTGATGGGACCAGACGCCATGATCTTAGCTTTTTGAATGCTGAGTTTTAAGCTGGCTTTTTCACTCTCCTCTTTTACCCTTACCAAGAGGCTCTTTAGATCCTCTTCACTGTCTGCCATTAGAGTGATATCATCTGCATATCTCAGGTTGTTGATATTTCTCCCAGCAATCTTGATTCTTGCTTGTGATTTTCATCCAGCCCAACATTTCACATGATGTACTCTGCATATAAGTTAAATAAGCAGGCTGACAATACACAGACTTGACATAATCCTTTCCCAATTTTGAACCAGTCTGTTGTTCCATGTCTGGTTCTAACTGTTACTTCTTAATCTGCATAGAGGTTTCTCAGGAGGCAGGTTAGGTGGTCTGATATTCCTATCTCTTTACGAATTCCCCACAGTTTGCTGTGATCTGCACAGTCAGAGGCTTTGGTGTAGTCAATGAAGCAGAAGTAGAGGATCATCTCGTAGTATAGAACAATGTTTATTTTTATTTAAAAAATCAAAGAAATACTAATCAACACACTTTTTAAAGCTAGAAATCCAATGACTAAACCAAAATCCTATCTTGTTTTCTCTTCATTAAATGTATATGCAAAGCATATCTTCTTTTGACAGGCAACATAGAGCGAATAAATGAACAAATGGCCACTTATGTAGACTCCAAAACAAGACATATAGACAGTTGGTAAGTATCTGCATGTGCGTCAAAGAGAACAGGGGGTTCTTGTCCATTTTCCCTCCATTCCCTGTTGCCTTCCTCATAGTGTTTCCAGTAAACACTGTTTACAGCTGCTGCTGCTGCTAAGTCGCTTCAGTCGTGTCCGACTCTGTGCGACCCCATAGATGACAGCCCACCAGGCTCCTCCGTCCCTGGAACTCTCCAGGCAAGAACACTGGAGTGGGTTGCCATTTCCTTCTCCAATGCATGAAAGTGAAAAGTGAAAGTGAAGTCGCTTAGTCTTGTCGGACTCTTCGAGACCCCATGAACTGTAGCCTACCAGGCTTCTCCGTGCATGGGATTTTCCAGGCAAGAGTACTGGAGTGGGGTGCCATTTTCTTCACTGTTTACAGCACCCACTACCTTTTCTAGATTTATCTCTCCTGTTTTCATTTTATTACTCCTCAGCAGTCTTAACTTGCATCCTTTTGGTCTCTGTCTCCTTTTACTTACACCTAGCACTTGCAATCTTTCGATGAGTTATCTGTAGGCCCACTTCCCCTAACAGGTTAGGAATTTCTTAGTATCAGAGAGTCATTTTCGTATTTTCTGTAATACATAGCAGTGTCTTATACAGTGAAGTTGCTATTCAAAATAACTGCAAACTGAACCAAATTTCTTGTCTGTTATCCCTAGCAATCCCATTTCTTTGTCAGAAAAGAACTACGCTTGGGGTAATATTCTCCATCATTACCATGGACTCTTCCTCAAGAGAATTTTGTTTCTAACACCCACAAATGTGGGTGTGCTCAGTTGCTCAACCGTATCCAACTCTTTGCAACCTCACAGACTGCCAGACTCCTCTGTCCATGGGATTTCCCAGGCAAGAATACTGGAGAGGGTCTTGTCATTTCCTTCTCCAGGGGATTTTCCAAACAAAGGGATCAAACCCACATCTCCTGTGTCTCCTGCATGGGCAGGTGGATTCTTTACCACAGAGCCACCGGGGAAGCCCCAAAGTAACATACAAATTTTGCTAAATTATCTTTCAAATCCACAGCAGGTTTCTTGGTTTTTGGAGGTTAAATAAGGAAAATCTGATTATACAATCAAATTGTGGCTCCTGGGCTCTAGAGCACTTGGGCTTCAGTTGTTGAGGCACCTGGACTCAGCAGCTGCAGTTCCCAGGCTTTAAAGCACAGGTTCAGTAGCTGTGGCACAAGGGCTTATTTGCTCCACAGTATGTGGGGATCCTCCCCAACCAGGGATCAAACCCGTGTCTCCTGCGTTGGCAGGTTGATTCTTTACCACTGAGCCACCAAGGAAGCCCCTGAATCTATTTCTTCCTTGCATGCATTATAGCTTTATGCCAATGATGGCTCAGAGACTTGTCAAAGGTTTATTTTAATAACAGAAGCTATGCTTCTGGAATAGAAAGAACTGATAAGTGTGCTTAGTTTTACAATACATCAAGAGAGGCAAGGCAAAATGTTTTAAAACTTGTGGATTGTAGAATTAGCCACCTAAATAATAGATCTTCACTCAGATACTATAAATTCAGATTATATGGAGGAATAAGGGCTCAATTTGGACTGACCACTGCATACTGCAAACATTATTTTTCAGGTACCTCATGGTGAACTAAATAATATGCTCAGTTTCTAAGCACTGAAAGCAAGTACAACTTGGGATACTTACAAATGGAATCTATCTATCTAAAATATGCTTATAACTGGTTAAAGGAGATTCATGTTATGGTGTTTGCTCAATGAAAAAATGCAAGTAATAAATGCCAGCTGATGGACAAATGTAATAATTTAGCACCAAAGAATGAGTGCTAGGTACTGTCATGATTTAACCGTTAGCTGGTGGATATACCTGGTGCTTTCTTTTTGCATTAATTTGCTTTCTTTGGAAAATGAGGGCAGTGGTACTCTTTATTAAGACAGAATTTTAAGAGTATGATACGTCTTCCCTTTAAAAATAAAGAAGTTAATACTGTATAGCACAGGGAACTCTACTTAGTGTTGAGTGGCAGCCTGGAACAGATGGAATTTGGGAGAGAACAGACACATTTATATGTATGGCTGAGTCCTTTTGCTGTCCACCTGAAACTATTACAACACTGTTAACTGGCTATGCTCCAATATAACATAAAACAGTAAACATATAAAACTTAGCTCTCTGCTAGTGGAGACCTAACTCTTCCCCCACAAGGCCCTTGAAATATTTATGTGAAGTAAACCTTTTGAAAACACTATTTTATTCATCTGGAGCAAGGGAATAGAGGTGAGACAGAGGACAATGCATTTATTTAATGCAATCAAGTATGAAGACATAAGGGTTGTACCAGGGCGGTCTGTGGAGATAAAAATTAAGAGGCAATACACTTCAAAATTATCAAGGAGTACAATAGCTGAATGTGAGGACCAGGAAGAGTGACTCTGTAGCAGTGTTTTAAGCATAAAGTACTCACATGTCCTGAAACTACTTGTCCAGACATCCCCACAGCAGTGTGGTTCTAAGATATGTTATACCAGTTCTCCTCTTTACTTGAAATATTTTTAGGATGAAATCTACTTTCAATCAACATTCTTCTTATGGCACATAAGGTCTTGACTCCCTCTCTTCATTCAGGACAGTTCCACTTTGGCCTATCATATTCTATAGACTCTGGCATAAGCTTTTGTTTTATTCAAAAATTCTACAGCTGAAAAGTTTGAAAACCACTGAACTAAAATACACATGAAGTTTCAGTGGCTCGACCCTGTGAGTATCCATCTATTTTGTATGCAACAACCAAGACACTACTGACATGTCAGGCTGGATGTATCTTTGTTGTGGGGGCTGTTCTGTACACTGTAGGATGCTAAGCCTATACCTGGCCTCTACCTATTACATACCAGTAGCATCCCTCACAGGTGGTCTGGTCGTGACAACCAAAAATATCTCCAGACCTCGCCAAAAGTTCCCTGGGAGGCAAAACCCTCCCCTCCCAGACTCTAATCTGTTTGTGGCCTGTTGCTATTTTACACTAGCTTCTCCTTTCTCTTCTAATACCATGGCAATGTTAAACATGAGCTATTACTACATACACTGGTGATTTGTTTTTTAATGGGTAGAAAGAGAAAAGAAAGCAGGATAGAGATTTTAACACAAATGTAGGTATTAGCATGCCACATTTTGAAATTAACAGGAGAAAAAGGTTGCTTGGTTACCTGAAACAAAAGGCATAAGAAGTTTCTAGGTAACAACTTAGGCATTTCAGGACCTCAAAGTAAAATCTATTGTCTATAGATACATGTTATTTCAAAAAAAAAAAAAGCAGGGCTATATATGTTGGACTCAGAAATTGGAAACTTCCATAAACAACATAGATGACTTCTATTAAATTTAATATTAGGCTCAGGTGAAGAAGGGAAAAGGACTTTTTAAGTGAATAATAAAATACTGAGAATTCACTGTGGGAGAGTAGAAACAGGGGGCTTTGAAATAGGACAATTTGCATTTGAATCTTAACTCCATCTGCTTTACTTTCTTATCTTGGGTAGACATTTAATCCCTCTGAGCCCAGAATTAAAAAAAAGAAAGGAGTATATGTAAGAGTTCATTTCCTTAGATTGCTTGAGGAAGGGGGCAGTTTTTAACCATCTGTATTTATAGTACCTGGAAAATAATATAAATGTCTATAAATGAGTTTTAAATGAAGAATATCAAGATTCCTTCTTCTTTAAGACTTAGACAAATCACTTCGTATAAGTGATTATACAAATCATTTTTAAGATTTCTTGCTTTTCCAGTAACTTTCAGCTCTACACCTAAAATTATTTAGTGTTCATAAAGGGCCTGGGACTGACTGGGAATGGTTACAAATGGTTTTAATTTATCTTTGGGTTTTTATTTTCCAAAAGTTAAAAACAGGACACTTGAAAAATGAGGAGATGTTTTTGCTTGTTTTTTCCCCGGCCATACCTTGCAGCTCGCAGAATCTTAATTCCTTAACCAGGGATTGAAGCCATGCCCTGGGCAGTGAAAGTGCAGAATTCTAACCACTGGACCACCAGGGAATTCCTCTTGAAAGATGAGGTTTTATACAAAAAGATTTAGTCCTGTTCTGAACCACAATTCTTACATCTAATAGTAATCTTAATAATGATTATACTATTCAGGTGTCAAGGGAGAAGTCTGTTGCAGCACCACAACAGCCCTCCACCAGGGAGTAGCAATTTCTTGCTTTAAAATCAAAAGATATGAGCCAAAATGATAGGGAAATCCTGGTACAATTACGCTGACCTCTGATTAAGGCGCAGAGTGTAAAACAAGGATGGCAGTTCATCTCATTGCTTTTACAGAGATGAGAAGCTATAAAAAACTAAACATTATCTTTATGAGCCTTTCACTTTATTTCTATAAAGACCTAAAGCTTTGTATACTCAATGACATTTAAAATTATCCTATCAAAGGGTAGTATTGTATCAGTATCCCATTGTTCACACGTTACTAATAGGTGACATGCATTTTATCCCCTTTCCCTCACAGCCATCCTCCCATCTTTCTAGCAAATACACAGTTTTCAACTCTTTCCTCTTTTAACTCAAGTTCAGACATCTATTCAGATGGTCGAGGGTTGTTTCCAGTAACTGGGAGAACATGCTTATACAAATCCTGCAGCACATCACCTTACTGAAGGTGAAAGAGAAACATGAAAATATTTTCTGCCACTTACAAACACCATACAATTTTTGCTTCCCATGAATCAAAGAAGTTTGAGGAGTTTAGATATCAAACTTTTTTTTCCTTGAATCTAACGTTTGATATCATATCCCACAGGCAATGGATATTTGCTAGATGTGCGTAGTTTTTGATGATTCACATGCCAAACAAATGGGAGAAAATGCTTTAATTTTCCCAATATTCAGAATATTACTTCATTCTAAAAGAATTATTACTTATAAACAGCACTTTCTCCTACATTTTATGTTCTGCTGAACGTTTTTTTATGTACCCCATTGGGTTACATAATCTGTGGATGAGACAGACAAGCGAAACAATGCTCAACATTTTAACTGAATGGAATATTCAGGGTGCTGGAAAAGGAATCTTTACACAAAGACACATCTAGTGTCAAAGTAAACTTCCTATACAAATCTTAACAAAGGACAAATTTAATTTATAAATGATTAGATTGAATAAAACATTTAAAATTTTAAATAAATTATGCTACTTTAATCATCTTTTATCAATGGATTTAAATCCTTATAATATTGGTCAAGGATATGCAGAGACAACAAAGTATACATAGGTGATTTATACTCTTCAGAACACTCTCAATCTTGGTTTGGAGTTTGAAAGCTAGGCTTTCTAAAATGCCTAATATAATCTAGAATTCTAATGTAATCTGAAATCCATGATACTCTAGGCCAGGCAAGTTGACTTCCTAGGTAACATGTTCAGACCTTGTCTTAACTAGCAGTTTCTTAAGTCTCTCAAGAGCTCTATCAGTTTTGAATTAGTTTGGGCTTCTTTGTTACTAGAGGTCTTCCTTCAGGCTTAACGTCTTGTTACCTGTACTTTGGTATTTGTACAACATTGTATCTCCTTCATTCTGCACTCACCGTTAGCTATTCTATGGCTGACTTCATCTGCTTCAGGGTGATACAGAACAGCAGCTCCTCTCTAGCTCTCATCTCAAGGCCTCTGAGTCACATACTACCAGTACTAGCAGCATCACCATGAGCTTCCCTAACTCCAGTGACTCCAAGACAGGACAGAGCTGCTGACCTTTGGGTCCATGTGTCTACATTCAATCATTCTTAGGTTGTTGTGTTACAAGTTCTCCAGAATTAAACATAAGACTTGCTACTAATACTGTTTCCTTTTACATTTATTTTTAACTGAGTCTTTATATTTGAATAAAATATTTGTTTTTCTAGGATTTATAGTATGCAAATTCTTCTGGAGCCATAAAAATATTAAGACCATAAGCAATACACAAAAAGAGTGAAAATTCCAGAGCTATGTAAAATTACTTAGTTCACAAATTCTACAGCAAGTTATACCATCTGGAAAATGTATAATTGATATGCTCTTTTACATGCTGGCACATTCAATGAAGATAAACATAAAGGATGCAGCAGAAATTAAAGAGATTAAAACACAGATAATGGGTAAGGAACAAATATTTTTCAATGATTTCCTTTGTTATAACATGAATCTACTACAACTCTATGGCTATATAGATACTTATTACCTATACTTCAAATTCTTTTAGGAAATAGTACTACAAGAGAAAAATGGAGACTGGTGATGAAATCTCAAAATACCTTTATATTATAAAAATTAAAAAAAAAAAAGACCTGTTGAAAATATTCAAAAAACTACAAATTTTGTGTTAGGCCTATTAACTAAAACTACATGGTTAATTGTGAATCAGCATCTAATTTCAATGGTAGGGGACAGAGTTAATTTATTCATGGAAATCTAGCATTGAATAGTACAAACAGTTGCCAAATTTCCCTATTGCTAATTTGGACCAATGAGCATAAATTTTAAATTTTCTTTAGATGTGTTTTCTTTGGGGAAGAAATGCTACAGAATACAAAGAAATGGCTGGAAAACAGAAGAGAGAAAAATGCAGAGCTATTTTTAAAGGGGTCAACTATACCTAAAATAAATACTAAAAATTTGCTCTGAAAGAACAATACAAAAATAAAAATTCTAAAAAGCTGAAGTTAGTCTATCCTTACTTGAGGTTTTTAACCATTTAGTATTAAAAAGAACCATCTTGAGCAAAAGAAATTGCCCAAATTAAAACATTCAAAGCTGTTATTCTCAAATAAACAAATTACCCCATAGCTTGAGCTAAAAATCCACAAAAAAGTTGACATAAATTTTCAAAAGAAATGAACAGCAAAGGTTATTCATTTATTTCTAAATATTTATTATTTAGACTAACCTTCCAAACTTTAACATTTCCTCCCAAAAAGGAAGAGGGAATACATTTAAGGAAGATGTCAGTACTGAATAGCTAAAAGGAAAATAAAGCAACAATGAATAAATGCATTCAAATAGCTCCTATATAAATTACCAAATTAAAATTCATAATTGTCATATCACACATACTCATGCTAATTCTTATATTTAAAATGATCAGTTTTCTCTTTCAGGCACTAATTATAATTACCCTCCAATATGGCCCTTACTCCGGAGAAGGCAATGGCACCCCACTCCAGTACTCTTGCCTGGAAAATCCCATGGGCGGAGGAGCCAGGTAGGCTGCAGTCCATGGGGTCTCAAAGAGTCGGACACGACTGAGCAACTTCACTTTCACTTTTCACTTTCATTCATTGGAGGAGGAAATGGCAACCCACTCCAGTGTTCTTGCCTGGAGAATCCCAGGGACGGGGGACCCTGGTGGGCTGCTGTCTATGGGGTCACACAGAGTTGGACACGACTGAAGTGACTTAGCAGCATGGCCCTTACTCAGCCTGAGCCAAAGGATGTGAGAAGGCAGCATCAGGATATACACAAAGCTGATAAAACAGAATCCCAACATTACAGAGGAAGGTAAAGGACAGAAAAATGAGAAACAAAGTCCAGTGTCTTTTTGTGTAGATGCAAAATTTCAAAGGAATGATTATAAGTTATCAATCTAGTGATTTACTCATGATACTCAATTTAAGCCATTTCAGTAATCTTCATGGGTCCAATTAAAAGGTTAGATGCTTTTAAAGATCCCCTGTGGTAAAAATTATTTAATTTAGTAAATTAAATAGCAAATATCATTATCTTGTCATTGGGAGATAGAATCTTGCAAAATAAAAACCCTAGTCTCATTTTTGAACAGGATGCTACAAAAATGGTGTATTATTTACTTAGGGAAGAAGGGGGAAAGGAATGATGAATCTACCTTTACAATCTATTTGCCTCACAAGCCAGGATGCAGCATGTAAGATGAAATTCTAATCCACATGGAAGAATGGAAATTTTTTCTCTATTCCCCCTAATATTTATCTGGACACAATTTTGAAAATCAGGAAATGAAGTAATATGATACTGATACTACTGGTGAGGTAATTAAGGAACTTACCATTTTTTGGGCTTTGATAGTGGTTTGTACTTGCTGTATTTTACACGCCATTCAAGAACTTCTTTACAACGCTGACATACTCCATCATGAAGTTTTGCATTAATTTTCTTAAAAAGAAACAGAAAAACAAATTGAGAATTTCACTAGTGAGTCAGCATTACAAACCCCAAATGGCATATGAGAAATTTAAGCTTTTTTTTTTAAACAGCAACCTAAATTTAACCTGCATAACATTTTACGGTGTACTATGTGTTTTTATGTACATCAATTTGGCTTTTTATGAAGGCAAAGATTCTTAACTCAGGATGTAGCTCAGAATCATCTAGGGAACTTTTTAATTTCCTGGCAGGAGTATTTTAAGCACAAAATCCCCACTGATTCTGATGCATATTCATTTTACAATTCAAACTATATAGTTGAGACATATGCACTTTACTGTATATAAGCTACATCTCAAAAAAAGCAGAAGAAAATCCAATCATATTTTAAGCCTACTGTTTTGACAACTCAAGTCTTACTACTGAGAAATGAGAAATTAAACTGAGATATTAGATAATCCTGAATTGTAGTCTGCAGGGGAGGGCAGAGACTTAACAACTTGAGAAAGGAGAGCCAGGGAGAAGCAGCTGGAAGCAAGGAGATATATAATTATTCAATTTAATCTTTCTGTATTCTCATGTAAAGATGTCTTAGAAAAGTTACCTTGATAACCTGGTTTCTTCAAAACAGAAGATAAGTATGTGCATATGACTGGTAGAAAACGGGCATTATGAGGAAAACAATTTTTTTTCCTTATAATATTCTTCTCAAAATGTGTTGGGAAATAAGAAGGAAGAAAAATTTTTTAATGTGTCATGTGTTCTCACAACAGCTTTGTATTCCGTAACATGTTCATTTGACTCAAGACCTAGACTGCATATTTTCACTAAGTACTCTGAGAATTCTCTAACTTGTTTTGGTTGTGGAAGCCTGGTCTTTGCCTACTCTTGGAATAATGAAAAAAGGATAGTTTAAGTTCTCGTTCTCTTTGCTTCTTTTCTAAATTTTTCAAAAGGAGAAAAACAAAGCATCTCAAAAAATGCAGGTTCTCTGGAAGGTTATTTGAATACTGAGTTAAAAGCACAATGTTTAGAAATCATCTGAAAGAAAACAAAACTTCTGCACAGTGCTTGATATTCTTTAATGCTCTAAACAAGAGGGTAAAATAATAACAAAACATTTATTCAAAGAGAAAATATTTCAAGGGTATTTTCAAAAAACCATAAATTGAGCTGTGAATACATTATGATTGAATTTAATTCTGTGGTAAAAAACATATTCTGTTACTTATGAATTGTGTATGGGTATTCTTTTCTTCCTGATCTAGATGTACAGTCCCTGGGAAAATAAATGCTGCATGCCATTATATCCCCTCTTTTCTGTGGCTCATTGTTGCCAGAAAGAAGGAAATCTGCCTAATACCAAATTCCTCTTCTTATCAACATTGGCACCTAGTTATCGCTTACAGGGTTTGCCAAGAAGTACCCAGAACTAAGGTTCCCATTTCATCTTTTACTCTCACTGCCCTCTGTTGCCTAGAATGTCTTACCAAAAGCACTGCTTGTATTTTCCTAACTCCAACAATAATAAAAAATAAACTAATGACGATCTATGATTATAGTATGAATGTGACATAAACTTTCTAGCTAGCATATTCTTAGAATGCACACCATTTCATTACCTGCAATTTTATTATACACAACACATTTTACTTGTTAACTGGCGAGCATTATTTGGTTTCTCGCTTGCTTCATATCCAATTTCTGACCAGTTCATCTTGATTTACAAAGCTGTGCATAGTTTAGAAACTGGTTTCTTTAGGGTGGATCGACAGATTGACAGTATAACAAAACAGGTCTTTGTGGGAACTTGTCCTGTGAGTGATGTGTGAAGCGGTATAAATGGAGATGTTGTACAGCATTCACATGACCAGCAGGCACTACTACAAAATTAAACTTGATTTTCATGTGTTAAGAAATCATTGAGAAAGAAATGAATGAATAAATGGGAATGAATAAAACTCATTTAAAAGTGCTACAGAAAGAAAACTGTGTACTTTGGTTTTGCTGTATTTTGGCAAACTAGAAAAAGTGAATTCCAGAGACATAAGTGACGAAAGCTTAATCCTAGTTTTAAGGAATCACTCTGCCTGGAGCAAAGGGGGTGGCTGCTGCTGCTGCTGCTGGCAATCTTACATTACTCACAACTGTGTTTACAACTAACCCTGCCCATTTTGGCAATTCATTTTAGCATGTCCCTTATGGTAGAAAATAATAGGTTACTAAGGTAAAGATTTAAGCATTCCAAATATAAAATCAAAACTTAGTTTTCTAACTATAAAAGCCTTTAAAGATAATTTAGTTTAACAAGCTACTTCTCATATCTTTAAAGGAAAAAAAATCATCAGTGGAAGATTCCACTGGACTTAAGAATCCTAGCTAAAAAAAGAAAACCTTCCCTATCAATGAATACTTCTTTTAAAGTTAGAATATCATAAACATGTATCAGAGGACACTCCTACGTCATATATATACATAAAGTCCTAAAAACCGTCTTAGCTGTTATTAATTCATACAACATATTTTATAGTGTTGTTTTTAAACATTCTGCTGTCCAATGATGCATCAGTGGTAATATAAAACATTAATCACCAAAAAGAACTACGTGATGTGAAGACTTCAACTCCCAAGAAGGTAGCAAGAGCAAATTGTAAATATAACATCTGTTATCAATATGCTGATGCTGAAGAATATTTTATAAAATATAAAGTATCATTTAATAGAAGGGAGATACTATTGTGTATGAAGGGGAAGAATTCGAATATCATTCAAGAGCAACTAATATAATTTTCATTAGGACTTTTTGTACATCATAATCCTTTCAGAAATGCTATAGATAAAACAACGGCACATTTACTTCCCTTCATTAGTTGAAAAAAAAAGAAATTAAAAAATGAAATTCTCAAGAAAAATGCCAATTCTAACTGCAGCTGAATCTCCATTTCCATGGAACAGAATGACCTCGTCTCTCCCCTGCCTTACACCAAAATAAGGTATTTGCTGCCAATATAGCTACAACCGTGTTACTCCATATTTAATTATACTTAAAAGTATATATTTTTAAATTTTCTAGTAATACTCCTTTTATTCTAAATTTGATTAGAGGATAAAGAATCTCTGAAATTAGGAGCAAGATATTATATGACTAATAATAATAAGTGTGAAAATCAGTATTTGGGTCTGTGACTTCCAAATTATTACCTGTTATTTTCTTAAATCCTTTTAATATGGCTAGACTATTGTTGGACATAAAGCATCTTACAAAATAAATATAACCAAAAAACAGATGAGGGAATCAGATTAAGGGAAAAACTAGAGTTGGGAGGGAAAATCACAGAGCAGCCAGAAGTACAGCTGGGAAGTGCATCTGCTGGTATAGGCCACAGTGAGATGTGAATTTTCCAGTAGCCACAAACAATGTTTTGCTCACTTACCTGACTCAAGATCTGTAATGTGCCAAAAATCCAGTTTCTCAGAAGCAGCACATCTTTTCTTATTATTAAAACCTGAAGTTTCATTTTCCCAGAGACGATGCCATACGATACACTAAACAATGATCTCAAAAAGCATCCTTACACTACAAAGCATTTCACAGAGCTGTTTTCTATCCTAGTGCTCAAGTAGACAGTGTTATATAGTGCAGTCTAGTAAAAAATTATTTTCAGGTGAAAGTGAAAGTGAAGTCACTCAGGCATGCCCAACTCTTTGGGACCCCATGGACTATATATAGTCCATGGAATTCTCTAGGACAGAATACTGCTGTGGGTAGCTGTTTCCTTCTCCAGGGGATCTTCCCAACCCAGGGGTTGAACCCAGGTCTCCCACATTGCAGGCGGGTTCTTTACAAGTATTTTTCAGGTATGCAATGTAAATACAGATATCTGATATTCATAAGATCTGTAGAAATGCACTGCAAATCATAAGGCCATCTTCAAAGAATACATCCTCCCAAACGAATTCTAAATACCCTCATCTCTATTACAAAAAAATTCAAACATGCAGAAAAAATTAAAACAATACTAACGCATGATCACATATGTTATCTAGAGACAACTTTCCATCTTACCTATTCACTTTTCATGTGTTCAGTTCAGTCGCTCAGCCGTGTCCAACTCTTTGCGACCCCATGAACTGCAGCATGCCAGGCCTCCCTATCCATCACCAACTCCCGAAGTTCACACAAACCCATGTTCATTGAGTCGGTGATTGCAAGTATCACGATTCTTCACCTCTCAGTCATATATATTCTAGAAATAAGACTTTCTCCTACTTAACCACAATACAGAAAACCACACCTCAGAAAAACGAAAAATCACTAATACCATTGAATGTAGCCAGTCTACATTGAAATTTCCTCAATGATCCCTCACCGCCCCACACCCCAATCACTACTCAAGTTCAGTATGTTCTCTGTCTTTTGGTCTAGCGGGATCTCCCTCTTTTATCCTCTACACTGGTTTTTTTTTTTCAATTATTTTTTTTTTTTTAATTTTATTGGAATATAGTTGACTTACAATCTTGTGTAGGTTTCAGGTATACAGCAAAGTGAATCAGTTATACACTGATGTTTTTGAAAATACCAGGCATGTTATCTCGGGAATACTCCACATTCTATATTTGTCAGATTGTTTTATCTTGGTGTAATTTAACTCATTGCTTGTTTTATGTGTTTTTATTTTCATTATCTTAAGATTGTTTCTCTAAGAGAAAACCTTTTCAATTCCAATGAAGGACAACTTTTTTTCTTTTTTTCTCTTATGGACAATGCTTTTAATGTCAAATCTAAGAAGTCTTTGAAGAATCATGATTTTCATCTATGTTTTCTTCTGGAAGTTCAGTAATTTTCGGCTTTACATTTAGTCTATGATCTATTTTGAGTTCATTTTTGTACATGGTACAAAATAGTGGTAGGAGGTTCTTTATAAATTATGTGTCCAATTTCTAGCATCACTGAATTGTATCTTTATCGTCAAAAGTTAAATATGTGTGTCTATTTTGGACTCAATATTCTATCATATTAATCTATGTTTACTTTTTCTTCAGTACTGCCCTGTCTTGATTACTGGAGCTTTAAGGTCTTGAAATCAATACTGTGCATCTGCTAAATTTATTCTTTTTCAAAACTATCTAGCTATTCTACTTCCTTTGCTTTACTGTATACATTTTAACATCAATTTGTTAATTTCAACAACAACAACAAAAAGCCTGTGATGATTGCAATTAGGATTATATTGAAACTATAAATAAATTTAGGGGAGAAGTGACATCTTAACAATATTAAATATTCCAATCCATCAACAATGCATTCCTGGAACAGACCTCACTTGTCTGAGGTGTATTATCCTTTTTATTTATTGGTGAATACAATATGCTAATTTTCCCTGAAGATTTTTGTGTTTACGTTCAATGAGGAACGCTGCTGCTGCTAAGTCGCTTCAGTCGTGTCCGACTCTGTGCGACCCCATAGACAGCAGCCCACCAGGCTCCCCCATCCCTGGGATTCTCCAGACAAGAACACTGGAGTGGGTTGCCATTTCCTCCTCCAATGCATGAAAGTGAAAAGTGAAAGTGAAGTCGCTCAGTCGTGTCCGACTCTTCGAGACCCCATGGACTGCAGCCTACCAGGCTCCTCCGCCCATGGGATTTTCCAGGCAAGAGTACTGGAGTGGGTTGCCATTGCCTTCTCCATTGAGGAATACTGGTCCATGGTTATTTATTTTAATATCTTTGTCTGGCTTCAGTGTTTAGTTCAGTTGCTAGAGGATTCAGGTAAAGGTTAAAGGGACTTAAAATATAAGTAAAGATTTTCTACATGTTAGAAGAACACTGGACTATTAAAAATCTTAGAGGGGCTTCCCTAATGGTCCAGTGGTTAAAAACATGCCTGCTAACGCAGGGGGCACAGGTTCAAAACCTGGTCTGGGAGGATCCCACATGCCAAGGAGCGAGCCTGTACACCGCAACTACCGGAGCCCACGAGCTGCAACCACTGACACCTGAGAGCCCTACAGCCTATGCTCCACAAGAGAAGCCACTGCACTGAGCCCACGCACCACAACCAGAGAGCAGGCCCTGCTCGCCACATCTGCAGAAAGCCCGCACCCTGAACCGAAGACCCAACGCAGCCAGAAATAAAAAGACACATCCTGTAGAATAAGCTCAAGTCCTTATTTTTAAATAATCCTAAGTACAATTATATGTTTAAAAGTGGTTTTTGGTCACAAACTGAGAAAAATTTTATCCTAACTAGATGAAATTAAATTACTTATGCTTACAGCTGGCCTTTGGTTTATTATATTACATAACACTTTAGGAAATAGAATTTATCACTCAATAAATTATGAATGGGGCAGGGGAAAAAACAGAGTTCAAACTTCACACAGAAATCTCTTCTGTATTCTGTCCAGCAGTCTGTAAATTTTGTTCATCTCCTTACCACTTGGTTTTGCAACTAGTCTTTTCCCTTTAGAACTTTTTTCCCACTGTGTATGAACAATAGTATACTCTATTATATAAATTTCTTATGCTAAGAATTTATTACTTTCATGGATAAAAAATAACTTTAGTGACAGTTTTAAGATTTAAAACTATATGAGCATCTATATATAAATATTCAATTATAGAAATTTTTATAAAAATTAATAAGAGGATAAATCTTATCCCTCAGGGATTCTACACTTTTCAGAATTTCAAGCATATATATTTATAGAAATTTGTATTTTTATCTACATGGTGTTTTACAACTTCTCATCAATTTTTTTTTGTATTAGTATATATACTTTTAAAACATGGTTTTATTGACTGTATATTATATTCTTTCAGAGTAATACTTCCATTTAACCTATTTTCTGATAGTTTGCTTATTTCCAACTGAATGAATATATATGGTTTTCAATGTATTATGTTATAAATACCAGAAAACTTCTAATGAACATGCAAATTCTCATCACATTATATTTACACATAACAACTTCTGATCACATTTCAATAAAAGAGTAAAAATGACAGGAATTTTACCACAGGTGAAAACTCATGGTAAAAAATAACTGTCCCCTTCTTAAATCAAGTGCAGTACATAATTATTTGGACATTAAAGCAAATATTTCCTAGTCCTGTCTATAAAAATTTGCTTTGTTTTCTTATCCTGGCAGTTAAAATTTTAAAAAGAACAGAAGACACTGCCACTTTTCTTTTCAAAAAGGGAATTAAAAATCCTTCTTGCCAGAAATTCCCTGGTGGTTCAGTGGTTAGGCCTCAGCACTTTCACTGCCATGGGCGTGGGTTCAATCCCCGGTTAGGGACGAAGACCCCACCACTGTGCGGCTCAGGCCAGAAAGGAAAAAAGAAATCCCTGCTATAATCAACAATACCACAATTACTAGAGACAGAACACTACTATATGATCCAAAATATTAACACTGACTTCTAGTCACTTAAAACTTTCAAACATACAAACTATTTCAGTGTGATACGAAGCAATAGTTTGAATGTTTATTACTCTCAGAAATACCTTATTTGGACAAGTTACTGAGTCTTACTATTTTTATGTATTTTATTATTTCACAAAATGAGCTAGTCATATAAATAGACCAGAAATACTTTTGAAGTCAGTTCTAGTAATAAAATCCGTTTGTCATTTAAGGAAAAATAGAAAACCAAAGTTACTACAGGCTTACTTCTTTTTAAGAAACTACATTGGTTCAATGTAACTAAAGAGATTGGCTCTCAACATTTATAAGCAAATTATAACTTTAAAATTCTAAAATATTTGATATAAATACATATGGACATCAAAATACATAAATGTTTCAGTTACCAATATTTGATTTTTCACAATATAAAATTCCAATTAAGAGATACCTAGGGGATAAAATAAGTTATATTTCTACTATATGCTAAAATAATTATTTTTTCCCCTGAAGTCTAGCCCATCTTTGTCTCCTTCACATTATATTCATCTAAGCCCTTAAAACACCAATACCAACCAGAGAATTGAAAATATATACTAAAAATACTCAAATTCTCCTCGTTCTACATATTTACAATATTAGCGTTTTTAGTCAAGAAACGATATTGGATTCCCTCGCTCACTTTTTTTTTTTTTTTACTGCTGAAACCTATAACAAACGACATCTGCAAAAACAAACAATTGTATTTTCATCCAAAGACTGAATATAAAATGGGCCCTGATCATCCTAAACAGAGGACTATTCTCTCAAAAAGTGGGTAGAGCTATTGTCTGTTACAATTATACAGAGAGGGTCTATGTACAAACTACCTACTGATTTATTTCAGTAGCCATGCAAACTACTCATATTCTCACTGACAAGCTTACTGCAGACAGACACTTAAATGGAGCCACACCTGCCTACAGGCAGAAACATGCTATTGCAGTATCTTCTGGCAGTAGCAAAACCTATTAAGAAAGTCATTTCTGTTTTCCAAAGTATATTTCACTCATTTACTTTTAAGTAAAAATTAAAATAAGTCGGTGCTGTGAATTTTAACAAGCAAATATTTCTGAAGGATTTGAACCACCAAATCATTGCACTGATAAACCAATCACATCTTTTAAAAGGTGTGGTCAGTTGGAACAAAGAGCACTCTGGTATAAAGATTTTTAATTCTCTCCATATTGCACTAAAAGGCACAATTCAGGAGGATATGTTATGAATGTTTAAAAAAAAATTTATAGAAGGACTCACATTGCAACACTAAGAACAAATTATAAGAAGAACATAGAATAATCTCCCGAAGACAAGAGAAATTTTGCCCTACAAAAACATTGGGTATTTAGTATTTTAAGATAATGTACATTTAATTATCTTTAAGCCATCTTCATTATTAACTACAGGACTTTAATGAATAAATAACCCAAAAATAACTTCTCTAAAGTGGAAATAGCTTTATTGTCAGAGTAGTTTTATGGGAGCTAAGTTTTTTCTCTCAAAATTTTGCTGTAAATGGTCAAAATGTCAATGGTTTTATCCAGAAATTTTTGTCTTTCCTGAAAAAAAGACTCACCTTACAAAGTAGGATTGTACTTCAAACTTCATTTGCTCCGTCTCAAGATCCTTTGCTAATACTTCTTCCTCTGATTACCCCTTAAAACGATCCATTCCTCAATATTTAGTCATCAGCTCATTCACTGAGCTTCCCTGTGTCTGTCTCTTCTTCAACTTAGATGTCTGTGCTGTGCTCCTTTCTTTCCACACTCTGTGTGAGTGTGTGTGTGTTACTCACTGTCATGTCCAACTCCTTGCGACCTCATGTACTGTAGCCTGCCAGGCTCCTCTGTCTATGGAATTCTCCAAGCAAGAACAGTAGGGTGAGCAGCCATTCTGTTCTCCAGGGGATCTTCCTGATCCAGGATTGAACCTGGGTCTCCTGCACTGCAGATTCTTTACTGTCTAAGCCACTAGGGAATCCCTTCCATACTCTTCACTCACGGTCAACATAACCTATAACTACAGCTTCAGTAATGAGCTCAATGAAGATTACTTCCAAAACAATGCACAATCCTAATGCTTCTCTGGAGGTCCTGATATATCAGTCTGCATGAAGGAAATCCATTTTCCTCCTCATGGAAATCACTGAAACACTTCAAATCCGTGGACTGAATCACAATCACTATCTTAGCAGTAAAATCTGTTTCTCCTTTGTCCCAAACGTCATCTTAAACTCTTCTTGTAGTCTGAGGTATAAAATCTCAGGTCACCTTTGACTCCTCCTCCCTCTCCTACCAAAATGCCAATATTGACAAAACTAATTTTTCCACAATGTCCCCAACTTTGTCTTCTACTTTACATCCCCCCTACTTCTGTATATCAGGTCCTCATTTCTATCTGTACTGCTAAAGCAGCCTCCCAAATAGAAGATGGATTAGAAACTAAAAAAGATAAATGGAGACCAAGCTGTCAACAGTTATGTCTAACAGACATCTGTCCATATGCCTCCTCTGGTCAGAAACTTACATTCCTTGGGCATTCCTAAGACTGAAATTCACAGTTAATCATGATGGTGTGATCACTCACCTAGAGCCAGACATCCTGGAATGTGAAGTCAAGTGGGCCTTAGAAAGCATCACTACGAACAAAGCTAGTGGAGGTGATGGAATTCCAGTTGAGCTCTTTCAAATCCTGAAAGATGATGCTGTGAAAGTGCTGTACTCAATATGCCAGCAAAGTTGGAAAACTCAGCAGTGGCCACAGGACTGGAAAAGGTCAGTTTTCATTCCAATCCCAAAGAAAGGCAATGCCAAACAACGCTCAAACTACTGCACAATTGCACTCATCTCACATGCTAGTAAAGTAATGCTCAAAATTCTCCAAGCCAGGCTTCAGCAATATGTGAACTGTGAACTTCCAGATATTCAAGCTGGTTTTAGAAAAGGCAGAGGAACCAGAGATCAAATTGCCAACATCTGCTGGATCATCGAAAAAGCAAGAGTGTTCCAGAAAAACATCTATTTCTGCTTTATTGACTATGCCAAAGCCTTTGACTGTGTGGATCACAACAAACTGTGGAAAATTTTTCAAGAAATGGGAATACCTGACCTGCCTGACCTGCCTCTTGAGAAACCTATATGCAGTTCAGGAAGCAATAGTTAGAACTGGACATGGAACAACAGACTGGTTCCAAATAGGAAAGGGAGTACGTCAAGGCTGTATATTGTCACCCTGCTTATTTAACTTATATGCAGAGTACATCACGAGAAACGCTGGGCTGGAAGAAGCACAAGCTGGAATCAAGATTGCTGGGAGAAATATCAATAACCTCAGATATGCAGATGACACCACCGTTATTACAGGTGAAGAGGAACTCAAAAGCCTCTTGATGAAAGTGAAAGTGGAGAGTGAAAAAGTTGGCTTAAAGCTCAACATTCAGAAAACGAAGATCATGGCATCTGGTCCCATCACTTCATGGGAAATAGATGGGGAAACAGTGGAAATAGTGTCAGACTTTATTTTTTGGGGCTCCAAAATCACTGCAGATGGTGACTGCAGCCATGAAATTAAAAGACGCTTACTCCTTGGAAGGAAAGTTATGACCAACCTAGAGAGCATATTGAAAAGCAGAGATATTACTTTGCCAACAAAGGTCCATCTAGTCAAGACTATGGTTTTTCCAGTGGTCATGTATGGATGTGAGAGTTGGACTACAAAGAAAGCTGAGCGCCGAAGAATTGATGCTTTTGAACTGTGGTGTTGGACAAGACTCTTGAGAGTCCCTTGGAATGCAAGGAGATCCAACCAGTCCATTCTGAAAGAGATCAGCCCTGGGATTTCTTTGGAAGGACTGATGCTAAAGCTGAAACTCCAGTACTTTGGCCACCTCATGCCAAGAGTTGACTCATTGGGAAAGACTCTGATGCTGGGAGGGATTGGGGGCAGGAGGAGAAGGGGACGACAGAGGATGAGATGGCTGGATGGCATCACCGACTAGATGGACATGAGTCTGAGTGAACTCTGGGAGTTGGTGATGGACAGGGAGGCCTGGAGTGCTACGATTCACGGGGTCGCAAAGAGTCGGACACAACTGAGCAACTGAACTGAACTGAAGACTGAAATTGAGACCTCACCACAATATGATCTCTACTTTCCTTTCTGGTCCTATCACCTGTCTTTCTTGCCTATGCATTTGGGCACTCCCAAGTAAACAAATATGGCAGACACCACAATCTGCCTCCTCCTGTGGCTTTGCTCTGCCAGTCCTTTTGCACCACACTCTCATGTCGAAGTTCAATTCTTCATTCAAATCTAGGTTTGTGTTCCAAACAACCCTCCAAAATCCCATGTAGTATTTTCCATCTCGTTCAATTTAAAGGACGTACACAAGGCCTATAATGAATGGCCGGGCATATATTAGATATATGGGTACAAGAGACAAGTAAAGTCTTTATCCTTGAGCTAGTAAGCAGTCAAACAGAGAGATGGCTTTGGCAGTGTGGAAATTAAAACACAGAGAGACAAATGGTGCTTTGGGATCATCCTCTACCTTACAAAGGCCAAGTGCCACTGCAAGGGAAGGACACATGAAGTATGAGAAAGTATATGGCCCTTTGGGGAAACTGCGAGCAGTGAGGAAGAGCCAAACAACAGGGTGTGAGGAGAATGGAAGGAATGAGCTAAATTATAAGAGAACATGTTTGCCAGCTAAAGAATTTTGAGTACTAAACAGGAAAGGAATCTGATTGAATAAGATCCTAAGCAGCAGTTAAAGACAGGACTAGAGGGAAGTATGGGGATTTGTAAGGAAGCTGCTATAGTAGAAAAATAATATACTAAAACACTAAATTTGGCTGTAGCAGTGGGGACAGAAAGATGGGTACAGGCATGGGAGATAATAAGGACAAAAAAATGATCTAGGTTCAGTAAGTAGTTAGAGAAATGATGACCAGAATAGAATTAGGGCAAAGCCAAGCCTTTAGGGAAAAATGGCTTTTAAGTCCATTCTCAAACTCTAAGGTACATAAGACCCAACCCGAAAGCATACTAAAAATCAGATTTCCAGGCCCCACTACTCCCTGAGATTGTGATTTGTAACTCAGGAGTTTCCGTTGCATAGACCACACTGCAAGAACCTGTGGTAAAGTGATGAGGAATGCCCTAGAGCGAAAAAGAGCTCAGACAATAGCCTCCTGTGATAGCAGCCCCTCCCACCTTCCTCAGATAGACCTAAGGTACAAATGAGGAAAGAAAGATCACTGGAAAGCTAGTCACACAGACAAGCATATCAATCTGAGCATCAAATACAGGAGAAGGTAATTAACAGAAGACCATGTGGTTTGAAGACCATGTACGTTAGAATTTCCTGTGAGCTGCTGCTGCTGCTGTGTTGCTTCAGTCGTGCCCGACTCTGTACGACCCCATAGATGGCAGCCCACCTGGCTCCCCCGTCCCTGGGATTCTCCAGGTAAGAATACTGGAGTGGGTTGCCATTTCCTTCCCCAATGCATGCATGCATGCTAAGTCGCTTCAGTCATGTCCGACTCTGTGCGATCCCATGGACAGCAGCCCACCAGGCTCCTCCATCCACAGGATTCTCCAGGCAAGAACACTGGAGTGGGTTGCCACTTCCTTCTCCCTCCTGTGAGCTACTTGTTTAGAATGATGATTCCTAGACTCAACCCCAAGATCTACTGATTGATAAAATCTGAATTTTATACAACTCTCCAGATGATTCTTAACCATGTCAAAGGTTAAGAACCACAGGCAGCTGAAGCAAGTTGACATTTCCAGAGAGAATAATATGTTCCCAACCTTACCTTTGCTACTGAGAGTATTACTAGTAAGGGGGTGAAATGCTTTTCCTTAGAAAAAAAGTTGATTATTGTAGTTGAAACACCACTGGTTACTGTAAGTGAGAACAATAATATTTATATAGTATCATCTTGGACTTCCCTGGTGGCTCAGACGGTAAAGCATCTGTCTACAACGTGGGAGACCTGGGTTCGATCCCTGGGTTGGGAAGATCCCTTGGAGAAGGAAATGGCGATCCACTCCAGTACAATTGCCTGGAAAATCCCATGGACAGAGGACCCTGGTAGACTACAGTCCATGGGGTCGCAAAGAGTTGGAGAAGACTGAGCCATTTCACATTCATTCATTCATTCAGTATCATCTTAATCAATATTCAGTTAATCATATCATTTCCTCAAGACATTAGGGGAAAAAGTTTTATTTCTATTTTATAGACGAAGAGAAAAACACAACAGGTTTGACAATCTGCCTACACTTACATACCTACAAAGTCATATAACCAGGGCTCAAGACCACACCTTCTGACTCCAAATTCTACATTTTGCTCCACCATTCTATACTGTCTCTCTTTTAGAATCTCAGTCTGATTTCTAGTTTCTCCATCAAGAGCATCTCTACACTGGGAAGATGCACTTTGATTTCCAACCAAGTAACTTAAAAGGAACCTTTGAAACGTACAGTTTTGACTAGACTATTTGTATACTAATGTATCAAATATCTGAGTCTCCAGAATAGCCTCAAAACTGACAGGAAAAGCTATGTTAGAGACACATATCCAGAATCCAGAAGACCTATTATTTAAGAAGCTTTTCCAAAGTCTAATATCAAAAGACATCATACCAAATGTAATTTATCCTAGACTCTCAGCCTGTATGTTTAAAGTCTCTTAATTCAGACATGGTTCACACTGCTACGGCACTGTATAGAAACCATCTGTTTTCTACTCTGACTTCCTCATGGTCAGGAAAAACAGAATTTATAGAAATAGTTTCTGGCCTTTATTGCTGTTTCTGGAATTTAGGCCAGATCTAAACATGCTGAAAGCTGGGAAATTCTTCTTCGCTCTTCCCTGTGTTTTAAACCTGCCTTCAGTTCAGTTCAGTTCAGTCGCTCAGTCGTGTCCAACTCTTTGTGACCCCAGCACTCCAGGCCTCCCTGTCCATCACCAACTCCCTGAGTTCACTCAAATCCATGTCCATCGAGTTGGTGATGCCATCCAGCCATCTCATCCTCTGTCGTCCCCTTCTCCTCCTGCCCCCAATCCCTCCCAGCATCAGAGTCTTTTCCAATGAGTCAACTCTTCGCATGAGGTGGCCAAAGTACTGGAGTTTCAGCTTTAGCATCATTCCTTCCAAAGAACACCTACCTGCCTTAGATATTAATAAAATTTAAACATCAGACTAAATCTCAATTAGCTACAGAATCTAATATTAGGAAAGGAAAGGAAAGTGAAGTCGCTCAGTCGTGTCCGACTCTTTGTGACCCCATGGACTGGAGCCCTACCAGGCTCCTCTGTCCATGGGATTTTCCAGGCAGTAGTACTGGAGTGGATTGCCATTTCCTTCTCCAGCGGATCTTCCCAATCCAGGGGTGGAACCCAGGTCTCCCGCATTGTAGACAGATGCTTTTACTGAACATGCTGGGAAATCTGAGTAATTTCTAGATCAGTAATTATCAACTTTTGTTTCTCCTGCCACTATTCACATCCCCATGTTACTTTCATCATCAAATACAGAAAATAATACAACTTAATTAACAGGAAAGTAATGAGCATTTTGGGGAAGGACAGGAAAAAGAGATCCTGATACATTCTTTTCCAACAGAGGATGTCTCTATCAGAACTAGAGGAGACAGAGCTAAATACGTGTATTTCTATCTTCTCAAGAAATCTACTGTACTTATCATTTAATTCCCTGCTTGGTTGTTTACAGTTATGGTCAATGTTCTTTTGCTTATGCAACTCCTTGAGTGATTTTATATCTATGGGATATGTCTGTACTTTGGTCAGGTGTCTGGACAAAAGCATGCTTCAGGAAAAGTTATTTATCTATGTGGTTTACTATAAAACAGGTCTTTTTTGGTTTTCATTATAAAAATAATAGCAAACTAAATATTTTTTACATAAAAGACTGCTATCATAAATCTATAAATCACACGTCTAATCCTTCATAAAAATTCTCCCTGCTGCTATTCTTAGAACATTCCTGTGGCTAGGGGCAGGCATAATTATCTTCATTTTGCAGATGAGAAACCTGAGGCTTAGAGAATTAAGAGATTTGCTCGAGGTCACACAATTAATCAGGACAGCAGAGGCAGAACTCATAAAAAGATGCCTTATATTTGAGGGCATTCTACTAAAGTTAGAAGAAGAAAGTGTTCCCCTATAGCTTTCAAGGTTTTCTAAATAGTAAAGAAAAAAAAATTAAAAGCACAAAATTTTGCTAAATTTGTCTACGTTTTTGTCCTATGTTTTGACTCAAATTCTAACACTGGTATATTGTTTTGCAAATAGGGCCAAACCTGCTGGCTTGTTCCTAAGGAACCTTGCAGTATTATATATCATTTGTTTAAAAGGCATAAAACATCCCTAAGTTAGAAAAATTCATTTAGGAAAGAAAATATTATCTTTGCTAAGCCATGTTCTGAAAGAGGAGGATTTACTTTTCTACCTTGTTCTTCACAGATTCTCAGCACACTGAACCCTGAATAATAAAAGGTAAACTAAGCAGTGCGCTACACGGGCCAACTATGTACAATCCAACTGGAATGCAAAAAGCCCTGCTCAATCAGCAGTCATGTAGTGTCATGAGGCAACACATGTGTTTTTATAAGCACTCATTAAAAGTTAGTTACAATTCGAGATCCTGTCCAACCAGTATGGTATGCCCCAAGTTAGTGATCTTAAGAGAGACAAAACTACTAACCAACAATTGTTTAACATGTATTAAACAAAAAAGAACAATGATATTAATTTCCTTCTAATAGCATATTTTTGGAATTTATGGAATTAACTCTTCCAAGCATAATAATTGGCAGTGGCCCCAAACCAAATGATTTTATCTTTTAAAATACATCAGCATTGTACATCATTTACTTGGGGACAGGATACAAGGGCAATTGCCATACTGAAGCTAGTTAACTTCTTCAAAGACAGTTGCCTTGTTCTGGTCACATTAGAATGTCCTAAGAATAATCTGTACCTGATGACGATTGATTGAGGAGTCAAGTCACATCAGGAAAAAATTAGGTTTGTGCCATGATTCGTTTAGTCCAGCTATTCACATGTGACTTACTTAACTTCAGTTGAGAGCATTTTCTCATTCTTAAAAAGAAAGGTATTTTTTATGACAAGAATAGAACAAGCTAAGGTATTAAAATTAAAGTATGTTCTGAAATGAAAGATACAAGTCACCTACAACAAAACACTACTCTATTTTATTTCTATAGTTTTTTTTTTTTAATCTAAAGTTATCCTATAGTTCTTATTTAATTCTCACATCAGCCTTGTGTGGAAGGAAGAAAGTGGTATTGCTATTTATTGCTATTCTAATTTATAGAGCATTGATATAACTTACCTATGGTCAAAGAGCGACTCCACAGCCACACAGGGAGGAATCCGAAGTGTCTACTCCTGTGCTACCCTGACTCCAAATTTAGGACTCTTTCAAACAGTCAAATTATAAAATGTATCACAGCTTAGAAGTAAGTACAGGATGTATCATGACCACATCTCTGCTGTCTACAGGAACAATTTGAAAAAAAGTACGAGCTAGTGTCTACTCAGTACTGTGCTAGGCAACACAAAGATTCAGAAGATTTCCAATACACAGTTCTTTCCTCCTAGTGCTTCAAACCTAGTTGGGAGACAAAAGTAAAGGGCATGATGTAAATCTGAATAGTGAGCAATATACTGTCAAGAGTTAAAAGGGTGTTTAAAATAAGAGATTAACTGCCAGCTTCTTCAAAGGTGGCTTTTGGAAGGATTTAGACTGAGGGATGGGGCTTCCCAGGTGGCACTAGCGGTAAAGAACCTGCTTGCAGATGCAGGAGACATCAGAGATGTGGGTTCAATCCCTGATCAGGAAGATCCCCTGGAGGAGGGGATGGCAACCCACTCCAGTATTCTTGCTTGGAGAATCCCATGGACAGAGCCTGGCAGGCTACAGTTCATAGAGTTGCAAAGAATCAGACACAACTGAAGCGATTTAGGACACAGGACACACAGACTGGGAGGTGGAGGAGTCATCAGAGACTCAAGGCTTACATGCCTCCTGCAGTGCCATCACCGCCGAACTCTGAAAGCGCAAGTCGGTCTTGAAGTCCTGGGCAATCTCACGCACAAGGCGCTGAAATGGCAGTTTACGGATAAGAAGCTCTGTGGACTTTTGGTAGCGGCGGATCTCGCGCAGGGCCACCGTGCCAGGACGGTAGCGGTGAGGCTTTTTTACGCCGCCGGTGGCCGGTGCACTCTTGCGAGCCGCCTTGGTGGCTAGCTGCTTGCGTGGCGCTTTGCCGCCAGTGGATTTACGGGCAGTTTGCTTTGTACGGGCCATAACAAACCTGGTAGCCTTGCAGATTCAAAAACTCTATTGTTTCATTCAGTCCCAACCCAACAGAACATAGAGGAAGATATATATCCCTACTACTCATGACAAATTTGCAAAGTTTGTTACAAAAAAGACATCTTATGTTTTCAAAGACCACTGTTAAAATCTTGTAAAATAAGTCCTCAAAAGGTTGCAGATCAAAGTCTAACGTGACACACAGGCTTGATTTAAAACAATAGCAACTCATCTTCTTTCATTCCTTCTTTGTACTTCTACCAGTTGAGTATTAGAACCAGAAGTTGGGTTCAACTGCAAGCAGAAGCAGGAGAGATTATCTACAGATATTCACACAGATCATATTTTTCAGCCCTTCCAAAAATTGCTAGTAAAACTTCCAGTTTGCTCACTATTACTTCTTGTACACTGGTCTTAACTCTCCAGCTACACTAGCAACACCATAAACGCTAGAACAAGGTCTTATTTTCATCTCCAGTAGTTCAGCACAGACACCAAACAAATAACAGGCATTTTAGACTTTAATAATGAAACTGATTTCTCTTCTCTATGGCTTTTCTACCACCCTAAGACAAGACCTTTAGCTTGCTTTTGTTTTTAATTCCCAAGTGTGGCTGAAATGAGTATAGATTTTGTCTTCCAAATAGTTTACCTCTTCTGTTTTATGATTCACATATAACAGTATTTATGTTTACTGAATGTTTACTGAAAAGTTAACTTAGTTTTACTGAGGTCTCCTTTTACTGCTGTTTCTTCTACCACGTATCTTCCTAATACCCTGGAGTACATTACTTACAATATAGCTATTTTTGACAAACTTTTAGTCTGGATGATTCTTTTGCCTTGATTTCCAAGCCATAGTTTAGCTCTATAAAGAACTCTTAATTCAGGACTTCCCTGGTGGTCCAGTGACTAAGATTCAGTGCTCCCAAGGCAGGGGGCCCAGGTTTGATTCCTCATCAGTGAACTAGACCTCACATACTGCAACTAAGATTTGGTGCAGCCAAATAAATAAATAAATATTTAAAAAAAAATAATAATTCTAAAATACTTTCTTTATAACACTTTGTATACCTTTTCCTTTATTTTTTTTCCAAGTAGCAGATGAGAAGTCTGATGCTCACAGGATCACAGTTGCTTTATGGGTAACCTCATTTTCCCCTCTCTTTGAAAGCCTGTAGAATTTCTTTGCACTTCTACGATTGGCGTTCCAAAATATAACCATGATAGGTCTAGAACTCTGCTACCTGAAGGCCTAAGATTTTTGTCAACTTTGGAAAATTTTTGTGTTTTTTTCCATTACTTTTTAACATTTCTTCCTCACCCTCCTCATCTTCTGGATTTCTTTTACTCAGATAGTAGCTTTCCTAACTTGATCCTCCTTATCTGAAATTTCATTTCAGAATTTTTATCATTTTGACCTTTCATACTAGGTTTTAGACAGATCCAATGGCTTGATCTCTCAAACTGCCAATTTAGTCTTCAGTCTTGTCCGTACTGCTATTTAGCCACCTAAGATGTTTACATTTCTGTAACCACAACTGTCATTTTTACAAAATGTCATAGGCTTCTGCAGCTGCTGCTGCTGTTTTTAGCAGCAATCTATCTTTGTTTTATGGATTTTGAGAGCTTTCTGAGTCATTAAATGTGGATACCAATTACACTTTTTCGAAGTTCTCCTCTGTGTCTTCTATTACCTTTGTTAACCAGGCACAGGAGGTAGGGTTTCCAGTCTATTGGTTTTCCTAAAAAGTTTAGTGCTGCTCAGTAGTCTGCTCGTATTTATAACTGAGGGTTTAGATCTGCACTATCCAGTATGGTAGCCACTGTCCACATGTAACTATTAAAATGGAATTTCAATTAAAATTCAGTTCCTTAGTTCCACTGGGCATATTTCAAATGCTCAACAGGTACATGTGGCTAATGGCTATCGTACAGGGTAGAACTGTTCTGAAATATCTCTACCATCATAGAAAGTTGTTCTGGACAGTACTATTATAGTATAATCAACAGATATAGAATGGGTTACTAGAGCAGAATTGAGAAATGCTACTGTTCTGGAATCCAAACATTATACAATCTCTGCCTCTGGCTGACAGGAAAAAACTTAACAGCTTGATAGCTTTAGCAGCACAGGAAGCATGTTGCCTCTAAGCCTAGGGATTCCTCGTTAAGCTCTGAGACTAGAAATGATCAAGAATATTGCTCTGACTTTGTCTTTCATGGCATGTCTCCAGTTTAGAGAGTTGCTCTTCTGACCTTATCTTGAGGGTAAATGATAGAGAAAGCCACTTGATGCAAAAAATTGGTACAGATCTTATTAATTCTGACACTGACATTGTTCCACAGTTTTATTGGAAAAACCTTGACTTCCATCTGTATTATAACACAGATTCAAAAAATGCTTAGTTGAATCAGTCTAATCTCATCTACTTTATATCTTAAATTTCTTTTTGTTTTTTCAGTTTTTCTAATGTTTCAACTTTATTTTTTCCCTCAGTCATTTCATTTTAAAAACAGAAAGATAAATGCATGTTTTCAGTCAGTCATTTTGAATTAGAAGCCTTAGTAAAATTTGACTGATTTTTTTCTTACTGGGTAGAGAATGAAGGCATTAATAAAGGTGTCCCTAGAGAATCTCTAAGATTAGAATTAACTATCACAAGAAACCAGAGATTTTTATTTAAATATACTAGGAAACAGTTGACCTTGAAATCATCATATGAGGGTCAAAGAACCACCCACGGTTCGATAATGAGGAGTTTAAATTAGAGCAAAAGCATCACATATGTAAAAGTAACCCTAATATCGTTTTATATGGATGATAAATGACAACTTATCCCACATGACTATTCTAAGTTTATTAAAAATTAGATCCAGCATTATGTCCTACAAGTATTCACGTTTACAGGAAACATGATATCATATTGCCACAATGTCTTGTGATAAAGCCTAATGATGGTATATAGAATATTCACATTTGCAAGTATATACCATGATGTCAAATATATTACTCAATGTGATGACTTCAGGGTCATGAGTAATGTCAAAACAAATAAGTCAGCCACCTGGTAAGACAGGGCGGAGCATTTAATAATATATAAATCTTTATAGGACAACAAACATTTAAAATAATCCCTAATTTAGCTTGGTATTTCACATCCCTGTTGAAAATGGCCTTCAAAACAGGTGTGCTTAATATAAAGTTAAAGCAGAATTCTAATGCCAATGAATCACCACTGAACATTATTCTACCTACATAGTTCTATCACCTACAAGAATATTTCTTTGTTAATAACATATAACTCTGCCAAAACAAAAACGTGTTACAACTCAGTTTCATAAGGGCAATTTGAATCATATTATCTTCAGAATATAACTAATATACTTGGACTACAACTATTCCAGTTAGGAGTGAACCTGATAAAATATCTAACAAAATGTCCACCATAAAGTTTTTAAAATGCAATTCAACCTCATGAGGAAGTAGATCAAGTGGAAGAGATTTAGGATGAGGTTGAAATAATCAGCTCCAAACCTAAAGGAAAGTTCAAATTTACTCTTGATAGTTTTAGAAGTCAGGAATCCTATAGGGACTAAATCAATCACTCAGAAAATCAAATCACACCAATTTTTACATTTCAAAGAAGGATTATATGAAGTCTTGTTGTATATTTAAGTAGTTAATATGATCCATCAGGATGCTTGTCTACACCCACTAATACTATTTCTGTAAAGAAAGGCACCTATAACCCCTCCTTTGACTCCAAAAGCCATGACTTTAAGGTTATTCAAAAATACTTCATCTTCATCAAGATAATCGTTACTAGAGGAGAGAGTTGTAGTGATTAGGAGGGGCCAGTTACATTCTCTTGATCTGAGTGGTGATTACATGACTGTGTTCAGTCTGTGAAAATTCATTTAATTCTATTATGATTTTTGCACTTTTCTACACATTGTATGTTCGGAGAAGGCAATGGCACCCCACTCCAGTACTCTTGCCTGGAGAATCCCATGGACAGAGGAGCCTGGTAGGCTGCAGTCCATGGGGTCGCTAGGAGTCGGACACAACTGAGTGACTTCACTTTCACTTTTCACTTTCATGCATTGGAGAAGAAAATGGCAACCCACCCCAGTGTTCTTGCCTGGAGAATCCCAGGGACGGGGGAGCCTGGTGGGCTGCCATCTATGGGGTCACACGGAGTCGGACACGACTGAAGCGACTTAGCAGCAGCACACATTGTATGTTATACTTCAACAAAAGTTTAATAAATGAAAATGCCCCATATTTATCTTTTTTCACTTTTTAGAGTAGTTACTAGTATGAGATTCTTGAATGAAGGATTCATATCATACTCATCTTTTGCAAATGCTTGCTATATAACAATAAAACAGATGTCAATAAAGACAGATGAGTTAACACAGACCAACAATTAATTGCAAAATGTCAGTAAGAACTACTTGATTTCCATTCCTTCATCCCACAGCACTGAACTGCTACTAGACATACATATTACACCATTAGTAGTTTAAAAAAATACTTGAGCCCCTCCTGCCAGAGACAGATGGCATTTGTGATGTATGTGTAAGAGAAAGAAGCCAAGACATATATACCAATACTTACTAAGACATGCATCATATATGTCATGAGGGCAAAAAATGCCACCAGGAAGGAGGGAGACATTCCAGTGGGATTAACCAGGAAGTGCATAAATGAGGGAGTAGCATGTGAGCAGGAGTAGCATGTGAGCATGATGAACATCCTATAAACTGAAGGAATGGACTAGCATCTACAGAATAGCATCTACAGAATGCTTAACACTGCATGCCAGGTATCACGTGAGGTAAACTTTGAATAAACCTTACCTAACTTTCACAATATAACTAGACCCACTAAAATCTTGACTACTTAAGAAATTTGTCCAAGATTACAGAACAAGTAAATACTAGGGAATTTGACCTAAATCTCTGGACTCCAATATCAATGTCTTCCTACCACATCACGTTGCCACTATCTTGAATAAGAGATTGATGGATGCCTTTGGCCAAATGCAAGAGACATAAGAGACGCAGATTCGATCCCTGGGTTGGGAAGATCCCCTGGAGGAGGTCACAGCAATCCACTCCAGTACTCTTGCCTGGAGAATCTCATGGACAGAGCAGTTTGGTAGGCTGCGGTCCACAGGGTTGCAGAGAGTGGCATACAACTAAATCAATTTAGCACACACGTATGCACGCACCTTTGGCCAAAGCCCAAAAACACATATTTGAAAACTGACAAATTTTTTTTTCCTATCCAATATATACACTTCAAAATGTTTTTATTCTTCAAAGTAAAATGATCAAAACCAAAACAGACTGCATCCACTTATAGGAATGATGGCCTAAATTGACAGTACTAGAGTTCTAAGTCACAGCTTGAAATCAGTCTATTTGACTATCCTTTCTGGTAAAAAGGTCTTAATCAATCAAACTCTTTAACTAAAAGTAATGAGAAGGTTATAAAAGTTAAACATAATTTAAACAGTTGACAGTTTTACTGACAAACCTGAAACACAGAATGTACAAAAAGGCCAAGAGTCAAAGGTAATTGTTATATTTCGGTTTGAGGAACTCAGTAAATAGTGGAGTTGTTAACAGAGTTGGGGAATACAGAAGGAGAAAAAGGTTTGAGCAAGACAAAAATTGAGTTATTTCTTTGTCATGTTAAGCTTTTTGATTTTCAAGAATAGAGGTCAAGTAGGTAGTTAAATATACAACAACTCTGCAGCTCAGGAGAGAGGCTGGCCTGGAGTTCCAAATCTGGAAGGCATCAGCATAAAGATAGTATTTAAAGTCATGGACTGAACTAAAAAATTATTTCAGGAGAATGCTAGAGAAGCAAATGCTGCCAGTCAAGTGAGTGAGGTGAGTACTGAGCATCACAAGGATTTGGCAGCACAGAGATCAATGACCCTTGACAAGAGTGGTTTTCACAATGGTGTAGGTGGTGCTAGAGGTAAAGCACTCTCCTGCATTGGCAGGAGACATAAGAGACAAGCTCCATCCTTGGGTTGGGAAGACCCCTGGAGGAGGGCGTGGCAACCCACTTCAGTATTCTTGACTGGAGAATCCCATGCAAAGAGGAGCCTGGAGGGCTACGGTCCACAGGGTTGCAAAGAGTCGGAAACAACTGAAGCAACTTAGCACGCAGGTGTGTAAAAACTATTTAAATGGGGATTGAAAAAAAATGGGAAGTAAAGAAATGGAGATCAAGAACTTTTCTATAAAGAAGAAGAAAGAAATAGGGTGGAGCTAGAAAAGAACATGGATTCTATCTAAAGAGAATTTAAAAACAAACAAACAAATAACCCATTACAGATGGAAAGACTAATGACACAACAGAACATGGACAACTGAGGAGTCTTAAGCCTTTTAAATCACAAGGTAAGCTAGAATACATGAGCTCCACAGTGCAAGTAAAGGGACTAGTCTCTGGGAGGGCCAGGCACTCCATCCACTATACCAGGAAGAAGTGTGTAAGGGTACAGATGCGGGTAGTTTGGTAGATGTAATGGTGGATAGAAAGCTGGATCTAAGCAAGGTTAGGATTCTGTCAGGCAAGTACCACAGAAGGGAAGAAAAATAAGGGATTTGAAGAATATGCAAAAGAGCAGTTGTACTGATTGAACATGGTATCCATGCTGGATAAGGAGGGGAAAAAGGACAAGGATGAGGTACAGTGAAAAGTGGGAAAGCTAATGCACGTTGAGTACCCAGTGGAATTTTAAAAAATTATTTGAGGAATAAGAAAACCAGATAAGTAGATGGTGGTCAGTTTCTGTTGTTTGTTCAAGTTTGTAAGAGGAGCAGTTACCAGCAATGAGGGTTTAATATTTGAACACGGGAAGAGATTTCTGAGGTGGGGGATATAGAAACTGAGAGATCAGATGTTTGATTATCCATGTGACTGTAGCAATCACTAAGTAAGATGGCAGGAAAATGAGGAAAGGCAGTGAGCTAGATACTCAAGAGGATATAAGTATAGATCTGGAGGAGATCAACAGTCTGATACCATGTATCTCAGAAGAGGTGGGGTTTTGAGCAAGGAAAACTTGAACTGAAGAAGTAAATGGGAAAAAGGGTTCTAAATGACGGGTTGAAGATACAGAGTGAAAAAACATCGTTACTTAAAGACTACATGGAAACAGAGTTCCCAGGAACAGTCAGGGCAAGAAAGTGAAAGAAATTTTATTTTCAACACTATGTCTCTGATGATAGTAAACTATCAATTCCAGAAGGCAAATTGGAATGGTTAGGGAAGAGGGCATTGAAAAGTTCAAAGACTGCAAATTAGAATCTACATGAAGTCAAATGAGTATAAAATTTCCCAGCAATAATGGCCAACCTGGGAACCTTGATCACTAAAAAATCAACCAAAACAAACTAATAAATACCTTTTCTAAGCTTCATGAGAGCAGTTCGGTATCTTTCAATAAACTCCCTTTTGGCTTAGCAATTAAAGAATCCTAATGATAATCACCAGATATGCAGATGACACCACCCTTATGGCAGAAAGTGAAGAGGAACTCAAAAGCCTCTTGATGAAAGTGAAAGTGGAGAGTGAAAAAGTTGGCTTAAAGCTCAACATTCAGAAAACGAAGATCATGGCATCCGGTCCCACCACTTCATGGGAAATAGATGGGGAAACAGTGGAAACGGTGTCAGACTTTATTTTTCTGGGCTCCAAATCACTGCAGATGGTGACTGCAGCCATGAAATTAAAAGACGCTTACTCCTTGGAAGGAAAGTTATGACCAACCGAGATAGCACATTCAAAAGCAGAGACATTACTTTGCCAACAAAGGTTCGTCTAGTCAAGGCTACGGTTTTTCCTGTGGTCATGAATGGATGTGAGAGTTGGACTGTGAAGAAGGCTGAGCGCCGAAGAATTGATGCTTTTGAACTGTGGTGTTGGAGAAGACTCTTGAGAGTCCCTTGGACTGCAAGGAGGTCCAACAAGTCCATTCTGAAGATCAGCCCTGGGATTTCTTTGGAAGGAATGATGCTGAAGCTGAAACTCCAGTCCTTTGGCCACCTCATGCCAAGAGTTGACTCACTGGAAAAGACTCTGATGCTGGGAGGGATTGGGGGCAGGAGGAGAAGGGGATGACAGAGGATGAGATGACTGGATGGCACCACTGACTCGATGGACGTGAGTCTCAGTGAACTCCGGGAGTGGTGATGGACAGGGAGGCCTGGCGTGCTGCGATTCACGGGGTCCCAAAGAGTCGGACACGACTGAGCAACTGATCTGATCTGATCTGATCATGTAGAGGGCCTTGCACACACAGACAAGGTGAGAAGAGGAATGTTTCTTTAATTCATTCAATGTATTTAAGTGCTATTTGCCCTGGAGTGATAGGGAAAATTTCAGAAAGGAATTTTAGGCATGCTAGCTATTCGTTTATCCCCTTCTCATTTCATTTCTTCCTTTCACAAAAGTCAGTGGTGAGCAAAAGACCAATAACAACTGAGAATGGAGTGAGCTGACAGCAAGGTTGTTCTGAGGATAAGCAAGGCTCTCTGTAAACTTGCCTGTGACCTCACAGTAATACTTCTGCAGGTGTGGAAAGAGTCCCACAGCTTAAAATAACAAATGCCTAATGAATGCTGCAGCAGCCCGTACCTCTCAGCCCTGAGGTTCTCTGTCCAATGGTGACACCCCAACTACACAGCTTTTCTCTAAACAGAAAATGACCCCGTTTGGGGAAGAGTTAATATCCACTATGACGCCTTCTCTCTCTCTCAGGTGAACTAATTTACCTAGATGAAGAATTCTGAGAATACTGTATCTCTAACACTGCAGTATTTACCTTCATGTAGAAAACAATTGAAGAGACTTAGCAGCAGCAGCAGAAACAAGTGTTGACGATGTAATTATAAAATTTTATAATCCAACAGTGAGTACAGTACTATGCCTTAACACATAGACCAAATCAAAACAAAGTCATTTTAGTTGTCATTTATTATGCATAAAGTGAAATGTCTAAAACATACAGTTGATGTAGAAAAATTATATTGTAGCAGGCATTAAAACTAAGGAACTTGTAGGATCGATTTATTGATCCTGCCCAAGTGTAGGCACCTTGGAATTGTAGGTAAATCAAATATCCCAAAACATGGATGAGATTATTTTGTGTAAAAGATAGAGAACACAGTACTTAAAAATATTCAAAGTAGTGAATACTCACTAGCACTGACTTTTTAAAAAAATTTTAAAGACTTTTAATTAGTACAATATTCCTACATATTATAATGCTCAGTACATCATAGATTAAATTACCTTGTCAAGTAAAAAAGTATGCTGAATATAATAAGAAGGGAACTCGGGGAGGATACTTTTAACTTAAATCCATGTTGGATCATAGAGAAAGCAAAGGAATTCCAGAAAAACATCTACTTCTGCTTCATTGACTACACTCCAGCCTTTGACTGTGTGGATCACAACAAACTGTGGAAAATTCTTAAAAAGATGGGAATACCAGACCACCTTACCTGCCTTCTGAGAAACCTATATGTGAGTCAAGAAGCAAGAGTTAGAACTGGACATGCAGCAAGAGACTGGTTCAAAATTGGGAAAGGAGTACATCAAGGCTGTATACAGTCACCTTGTTTATTTAACTTCTATGCAGGGAACATCATGTGAAATGCCAGACTGGATGAATCACAAACTGGAATCAAGACTGCGGGAGAAATAATAACCTCAGATATGCCAATGATACCACTAATGGCAGAAAGCAAAGAGGAACTACAGAGCCTCTTGATGAGTGAAAAAGCTGGCTTAAAACTCAACATTCAGAAAACTAAGATGATGGCATTTGGTCCCATCACTTCATGGGAAATAGAGGGGAAAAGTGGAAAGAGTGCCATTTTATTTTCCTGGGCTCCAAAATCACTGTAGACAGTGACTGCAGCCATGAAATTAAAAGATGTCTGCTTCTTAGAAGAAAAGTTACGATCAACCTAGACAGCATATTAAAAAAGCAGAGACATTACTTTGCTGACAAAGGTCTGTCTAGTCAAAGCTATGCTATGGTGTTTCCAGTAGTCATGTATGGATATGAGAGTTGGACTGTAAAGAAAGCTGAGCACCGAAGAATTGATGCTTTTGAACTGTGGTGTTGGAGGACTAAATCAGTCCTGAATGTTCATTGCAAGGACTGATGCTGAAGCTGAAGCTCCAATACTTTGGCCACCTGATGCAAGGAGCCAGCTCTTTGGAAAAGATCTTGATGTTGGGAAAGACTGAGGGCAGGAGGAGAAGGGGGTGACAGAGGATGAGATGGTTGGATGGCATCACTGACTCAATGGACAAGAGTCTGAGCAAACTCCGAGAGAAAGCGAAAGGACAGGACAGCCTGGCACACTGCAGTTCATGGGGTCACAAAAAGTCAGACACGTCTTAGCAACTAAACAACATGTAATAGACAGCATTGGTGAATATACCAAGAACATTTCCCAATTTGGAAAAAAGATCAAAAGGAGTCCCAGGTGATCTCCAGAGTGCCAAAGATGGTTACCTTACAACTATAATGGAAACCATTGCCAAGCTGAAGATTTATTTAATGGCTACTCACTTCTTTAAACTTTAATTGTTGAAACTCACAGATTAGGAAATAACATTTATTCTCATACTGGCACTTTATCTCTCATACCAAAATTACTCACACCAGAGATTACCTAAACCAATATGAGACCGTTTCCTAAAGCACAGCATATTTGGGCTAGAGGAGATAAGACAAAGATCCCATATCACTTGAGCCCAAGCTACCCTGAACAAAACGAGCCTTACCACTAGTCCCCTTTTCCACAATAGGGTTTTATTCACTCATCTTACAGAGCAGGCATCATGGCCAACTAAATTACTATGACTCGACCCTGTTCAATAAGATCCAGACTCAGTAATCTTATGAACAAGATCAGTTTTCGTTTGGTTTTTTGTTTGTTTTTTATTTTTGGCCACGCCACATGGCTTTTGGGATCTTAGTTCCTGAAGGGAACTAAGGGATCAAATCCAGGCCCTCGGCACTGCAAGCACAGAGTCCTAATCGCTGGACCACCAGGGAATTCCCAAGATCCACTTTGTAACGATCATCTGAATTCCTCTTACAGAGAGACAATACTTAAGTGTCATGACTGGAGTTTGTAAATAAAAGCTTACAAGCTTACAAAATATTAGAAGACAACTACTAGAATTATTTTGACTTGTGGTTAGCTAAGATATTCAGTATGTTAGAATGCTGACCTGTCATTAGTTTTTATAGAGAAGTTAATAAAATAGTTTTCTTTTTAAAAATACTGATAATAGGCAGTGTTTCTACAATGTGCCCAAACAAAAAAGCAAACAACAAAAACAGAACTTTACAATATTTGAGTGGTTAATCAGTCATTTTACTATAATATCTATTTTTAATTGATGTAAAATTTATATATCATGCACAGACCTTCAAGGCTCAATTCAATGCGCTTCAATAAATGCTTTGTGATCTTCATGTTTCCATCACTCCAGAAAGTTGTCTTGAGCCCCTTCCAGTCAATTCCCCCACCACCCAAGGCAAACTACTGTTCAGATTTCTATAGATGTGAGAAATACCCAACTTCCTTCCCTTCACACAATGTTTCTGAGACTTATCTACATGTCTGCCATCTATCAGTAGCTTTTAAAAAACAGCAGAGTAGTATTTCTCTGTTAAACAGATAAACACAATCTGTTTATCTATTCTCTTGTTGAAGGATATTTGTATTTTTTTATTTGTTGGGCTATTGTGAATAAAGGTGCTTGTAAACATAGAATCCTGTTCTGCTGTATAAATGTAATCATATCACCTTTAAACTTCTGTCTAAACCAGAAGCTGAGGGACCTGACAGAACTAGCATCTGTTTCCACACAAAATGAGTGAGAAGAGCCCTATCCCTGCTCCACAGCCCTG